>NW_028288861.1:3215000-3515000 GCF_059628265.1 Tinamus guttatus
ACCACTTCCTTATAAAAATAGTTCATGGTGTTACAGAGATACGATGACAAATTTAAATTGCAATGATATCAATGATGTGAGCACATATAGTGCAATCACACCAGTGCTATCAAACACAAACAGGGTAGTTAGAATTAAAAGGAATGCAAATTTTAAGTCCCAAAATTGTTTACTTTCCCTACAGTTCTTTTAATCTTTGTGCATATACATGTATACATACACACACACACCCATACCCACACACAAACACACACACACATACAGCGAGTAAGAACTGAGGGATTAGTAATAACAAAAGCAAATTATGATTTCATTAGCATTTCTTACATAAGGAATGACCTGAAGAAAGGTTATGAATCTACACTGTTATAAAAATTATGATCAGAACTATTCTCTTACATGCAGAATACCTGGACCCTCCTTTGTTTTCTTTTTCTTTTTTTTTTTCTGTGTTAAGTGGGTATAAAATTGCATAGAAATATTAAGAATTACTGGATAGCAAATTCAAAGAAAAATATTCATAAAATAAAAGGGACAAAAATGTGAAAACAAGATGAAATCAGAAAAATGAGAAGGGAAGAACAAAAGGTATGGAAATGCTGTGCATGGACAGCACTCAAGGACCACATCAAGCATGCAAGGTATATGTATAAAGGTACTTAAAAATTGTGCATAATCTACACGTGCCTACCTTGAAAGTAGGCTTCTTAGTCTTGCATCAGATTAACTTTTCAAAAATTTATCTTATTGCTTTCTGCCTAAGTTTGCAAGCAGCCTGAAACAAGGACCCAGACAACTGAATATCCTGAGGTCATATTTTACTGAATTTCTTTCTGAAAACCTTTTAAAAATATCACAGAATAGTATGCTATGGATAAAGAGGAATATAAAATACTGTATTTGTAGTCCAACACAAGTACAAAAATTAAATACAGATAGGGACTATCTCCATAAAGCTTAATGCTCCTAGTGCCACGTTAGTAGTGAACCTGAACTGGCCCTTTAATCATGTCTGTAGCTGGATATCTCAATAGAAAAAAATCACATTCCCACAATTTTTAAGTACTGCTCAGCGAGAGGCTTAACAGCTAAGAGTCAGAGGAAAAACTTTTTGATAATATGTTAAGCACTGACACCCTTACAAAAACCTTGATCTTACTGCTATACAGCATCTAAAATATAAAGCTTATATGGCCTGCCTCCCTTTTTTCATTTTTCTACAGCAACTGTTCCCAGAGCTGTGCAGACAATCTTTGAGTTCCCTTTGCTAAAGAACACAGGCATAATTATCTGGTTTATGCATTTAGGTACTAACTGGCACAGTGCTTGCCTGGATCAAGTGATGCCAGCAATTCTCTAAGTAGTATGAAGATCTGGCCCATACTCTCTTTTTACTTCTGCAATGGTTTGTATTAATCCACACATTCTATGTAACTACTTAATTGTGGGAACTACTTTTGCCTGATTAGGTAACCAAGACGCAAGAGATACTCAGAAAACAAAGCAGGAAAATGGAACATAGTCAATATGTTTTGTGTAAAGGCTTGCAAATTGAGCACGAGAGAAGGGATTAGCCCATCAGTTTGGAAGTGACAGTTTTCATCCAGATTGCTGTCCTAGGGCTTAGGCCAGGCCCATGCAGAGGGCCGGAGTGGCGGCTGCCAGCGCCGCCGCTCACATCATGGTCATGAAGGTCACTGAGACCAGAGCCACTGCTCCGCTGCGGCCTCCTCCCTCCTGCGCACGACCCCTGGGCAGACTGTGCTGACCCAGGGACCCAACCACTTGTCGCAGTAACTAATCCCTGAATCTGCTCCTGCAGGCCCCAGCTCCCAGCCCATCACTCTGCTGGGCAGTGCAAACCAGGGGATTAAACACTGCTCAGTTCTTGAAACCTGGCCTGCCAGGTCAGGTTTATTTCCACGTTTTAAGTAACCACTTGACACCAGTATTTTTGGATTACACATTCTGCTGAAGTTAGAAAAAAAAAGAAAAAGAAAGAAAGAAAAAGAAAGAAAACCTTTAATAATGAAGCTTTTTGTGTTATTTAGAATGTATTCCCAAAATTATCAAAAATTTGACAAGCTCTGTTTATTTTCTAAGGCTATCTTAGGAAAAGGACATCAGTAGTAGGTAACTGGTAGCCATGGCAACCAAACTTCGTATTGCAGCGATAGCTAATTGCGAGATAACAGGAATCAATGATGTTTTGTTATTGTTCAGGAGTGAAAAGCAGACTCTGCAGTGCACTGTAGTCATTTACACCGGGCAAAGGCAGTCTGAAAATGCTACCGCCTTGGTACAGCAGCCCCCACTTCACCCAGACAACACAAGACAAGACAATGGGGGAATCAAGCCCCCAACAATGAAATTAATATTTTCTTTTCCCTACCTAAAGAAAATCCTTTTCTTCAGTATAATCAATACTGAGACTGCTGTCTTCTTAAGAAAATACTACCATGGAAGTCCATTTTTCAGAAGAGGTTCACCCTGAGACCTGTGCCTAGGCAGTACGTTTTCACCAGTCTGAAAGAAGTAGGATTATTCTGTGGAGCAGGACGCACATTTTGAAGTTCCTAGAACAATGAACATCTTGCTTTGGAAGTGGAACTTTTCTTTAATCTGATTGGTGTGCTGCCATAATATTTCTGGCATCTCCACCGGCAATGTTTGCAGTGCTGCTACAAGTGAGCAGAATAATTTCTGTACCTGCAGAATCTGGCTAACCATATTTCTTAAACCAGTTCAACTTTACATTAAGAAAAAAATACTGTGGAGATTCACACAGGAATAATAAATGAAAGGAATCTGAAACTTCTTGGTATGTTAGTTGTAGATGTGTTTATCTCTGGCATTGCTGGAGGTGCAACAGATCTGAAGCTGGTGCCTTTACCAATGAACAGAGGCCCTGCAAATCCTTTGTACTTGGAGAAACCAGACGCACTAGATGACACATTAAATATGACCACTATGAAGATTAAAAACAAACAGAAAAGATCAAATATCACAAACAATTCAATAAATAATTCTGGCAGTAGGGACCAAATTTTTTGCTTTTTTTTCAATTCGTAAAATTTAAGAAAAGCGGCATGACAAGCTTTTCCATTTGTTTTATAAATACAGCAGCTAGGACACTTAAAAATAACCTTAATGGATTTTTCTTTCTTTCTTTTTAATTGCAGAATCTTCTTCTGCAGAATAAATCTCCTCATAAAATAGACATACCTTTCTAATTTTGTGTATCTGTGTGTGCAATAGGCAATAATTAATATAAAATGTTGAGTTCACCTAAGACAAACCTTTCTTAGAGTAGATTTTCAGGCACCCTGGTGGATGCATTTTTATTAAAGAAAATGAAAGCCACTAACATGGATGAATATATTATTGATTTCTGCATACCACTGCTCTTCTAGCATTCTGCTATCTCCATAAGCAGAAAAAATATCAGCATTTGGCAATTGCACTAGTTCCCTCTTGAAAACTAAAAGCTTTTTGATCACCTTTGCATCTTTATCTGGAAAAGAAGCTAAGCACAAAGCTGCTTTGTACTGTATTACACGTTCTTCCAGCATTCCCAAAAGCTTGTGGGTCCTGGGTTCTGAAACTGAAGTGACTTGGCAAAAAGCTGCTCTCTGATACTTTTATGCCCTCAAAAGAACAAGATAGAAGCCTCCTACACTAACAGCTTCAATGCTTTGTCATGGAGTTCTCAGAGGTTCTGTGGGAAGAGAGTCTCAGGAAACCTAACCCACTAGAATCAGAATTTTCTACGTTCAGGAAGACCTAACAAATTTAAGAGAGGAGGGGAAAGAGAAAGTTATGTAGCAGAAACATTTGGGGAGATATTTAAAATTCCTAAAGTTAGGAATGTAAGTTAGCTAGCCAGCCACTGCCTCTACACCCCACAGACACCTGCATCTACATACCTAGAGCAAAGCTGGCCTCTCCAGAGAAGGCTTCAGACTGAACTGTATTCTGAAGGAGATTATCTTTCTCCACTGACTACAGAGGAAGCATCTAGAATCTGATAACAGAGGCAATTAAAATTTAAAATTTGTCAGCCTAAAGATCTCCCACTTTTCACTTACTGCTAATCCTATTGAGGGAAAATGAGTTTAGAACTGTATGCTATTTACACCAACCCTGACTTGCAAACATCCGCCTTGTTTGTATCACACCAGGATTTATTGAAGGATGAAAGCTTGCTCATTCAACATGGTAAATCCAGATCAGTGGATGAGAATTATTAAAAACTAATCTCTTCCTCAGGTTTTCTACCTTAGAGGTCACAAGAAATAATATGTACCCCTTTCTTCAGGATGCCAAGATGATTAGTGATTGTATTTCTGAGATGAATATTATCAACTAACAACAGAGCAATCACCAGATAAAGTGGGAAAATTTAGAAAGAGATGAAGGAGTTTAGTTTACTTGGTATGCTGTAATTATGTTTATTAGAAAAAGGATACAAGAAAAACAATATTTACATCATTTATTAATATTATTTTTGTTAGGGACACAACAAAGTTTTATTTTTGATATCTTTCCTTTCTCTATCATTGTTTATGCCTTCATTGTTCCTGAAATGAAGACTTTCTCCACACCTTTTACCTTTCCCTTGCATTTCAGTTTCACATCAGAACACTGCTCAGAAAAATTAGTTTTTTTGCCCCCTTACAAAATTCACTTCTGTAGACCTGTTTCATTCTATTATTTTACACAGTGTGTTCTTCCAGTTAAAATCACAGGTGGCTAGGAACAAGGTTTATCAGTATTAGGCAGGAAAAAATAAATGAGGTCCAAATAGGTCACACAGGTCTAATAGAACACCCACTGAAAGCAAAAAGACGACCATTTCTAGCTTAAATTAGAGCTGGATCTGTTTCTGCTTTCCATTAAACACATTTTTTCACACTAACAGATGTATTTCAATTTATACTATTCATACCCCAATGTCTCAGAAATGTCACTGTTGTTTTCTCATTAATATTTTTAATTACTATTTTCAAATACTGTCATTTTGAAAAATAAACTGGACGAATTAAAAAGCATTTTCTTAGCATATATCCGGAAGTTACATCTTTTATTCCTTTTACCTCTGTAACTATATAAGAACATTTAATGTTGCTAAAGGTCATGGGATTATCATTTCGTTAAGCATACTACACAGTCTGTTTCTAGTTTCCATATAACCCTCAGCATCAAAAATGAGAGGCCAACTGAAGGTTGATGACAGCAGAGAAAAAAAGTCCCCCCAGAATGATAAAATGCATTGGATAGAGCTGCATTATTTTGAACTTCTTTATTATTATTTCTACTCAGACTAGCTGAACTCTAAAAAAATAACCTTATTAAAATTTGTTATGGTAAGCAGTCCAAGGGTGATAGATGTTTCATGGTGTTATTTATTTTTTTCCTGAATAATAGTTTCATAAATACTGCTCTGTTTCCCAGTTTGCAAAGTAATCATGAAACTTGACTTTGTGCAGGTAATTGTAATCTTCACTGATATCAAATAATATTTTATTACACAAATAACAAGTGTTACTGGATAAAGGGAGAGTACAGTACTACCAATAGTGCAATTCTTTTTTGCTATCTGGCCTCCTATTCACTGGCTAAACACTTTTAGATGTATTTGCAAGGCTAAAAAACAGGGAAAGGAGTTATTTCATTTTTAAGTGGATGCATACCTTGCCAGGGAATCCCAGAAATGAAATAAAATAATGTTGTATGTAATCGTTTGGAGAGCACAGTAAATTAGATTCATTCCAGAAGGGACGCTTTCAGCACGAGCACGCTTTTAGGACTGGCATTCCTGTTTCAAACCAGTCGATAAGAACTGAACATTGTTCTCAGTTTCACTATTGTTTCTACAAGAAGTAGTTTAAAGTTCTTCCTCTCACACAGTCATTATAATCTTGTTTGTGGTAACTAATTCTCATTGAATTTGATAATGATATTAGCATTGCAAGATTTCTTATTTCTGCCCATGGACTTGTGCTCTTAATTACTATTTTCAGTGATTTTTTGGGGGGTGTTCAATAGTAATTTTGAGCCACAGCTGCTGTTTTCATTTTGATTTGTTTACTTTCCATAAGACAATTTGTATTATGGAAAAGAGATCCATTAAACTGGATTTCTTTTGTGTGATATGAGAGTAGAAAGTAGAGCTTTCTATATTATAGACACTAAGTCTCAATACCAACTTTCGCTCTACAGACTTGTTCCCACTGCTGTATACTAATGCATCCATAGCAGTTGTTCCTAGGAATTAAAGCTCTTTAAAAAAATCTCATTTAGAGAGTATTCTAAGGGTTGAAAATTCAGAGACATCAACTGAAATTCTTCTATTAACTACACAGGAAACTAGATCAAGGTGAAAAACATACTAGCTCATTAAGATAAAATCTCACTTAAATCAACTTTAAATTACCACAAACCATTTGTACTTTGTCATAAATTGTTAATACAAAGTATATTGTTCCTTGCTCTGTATCTTTTCCTTTCAGTGGCAGAGACTAAACATGTGCCCCTCACATCTAGAAGCAGGAGTCAAAACCAACTCATCATTCCACATTTCCATGAATTCAGAATAACAAAAAGTTGCTGGAAAGTTGTATCTTGTGTGTTAAAGATTCCTAGTGATAACATTTCTGAATTAACAACAAGTGGAGAGTTGTCTTTGATGGCTCTTTTATAGCTGGATATAGATGGATTAAACTCAACCACAAAAGAAACTCAATTTTCTTTATCATCAATTCGACATTGTTTAACAGATGTTTTCTGGAAAGTCTTGTAATCTTTTTAATTTGTCTCTGTATAAGTATCCTTGTTTAATAGTCTGATTATTAAATTTAATTATTTTTCAATAGCATTTTTCATTGTTGCAGAAACTTTGAATTCTAATAAAAAGGGTATAAAGATATTGATTTCACTCTGGTTCTAAAGTCAACAACCATTTTAACATAGTCACATGCTGGAGTACTCTTTACTATAGTCTGTGACAGTCTGATGCCTATAGATAGTAAAATAGATGAGGGAAGCTTAATCATTGTCTAAAGTTTTGTCTGGATGCTTGTTCTGGTCATAATCCCACCCAATATCTTTGGTGGGTTCCTTTACAGCAACTCCTTTCTCAACCCATTATGTAGTCATCCTCCCACCTCCTATCTGGGCCTTCAGGCAAATTCCTTTTCCATTCCCAACACCACCATACCTGATTTTAATATACTTCTGTGGCTAAAATGGCAAAGCTTTCTCCATGCTTTCATTCCCTCTTCCTCCTATTTCAATTTAGGGTCAGTATATTTTCTAAAGTCTGACATATATGCATATATGTGTCATGCTTACAAAAGGCTAGGCAGTGTATAAATATAGACAATTCTTATTAGGAAGACTACTTAAGTCTACAGTCCTAATTCTGTAAGGTATTACACACTGGCTCAGTCTTTGCCTGCCTGGCATATTATTCTTTACATTTGGAAAATATAAATCTGTCTTCACTGCACAGCTCCCGCTACCACTGAGAATTTTTCATAAACTTGTCAAGAAGACCTGCAAGGCCTCAGCGTGAATAGAAGGTATGTATGGAAAATGAGTTCATAAGAAATATAACATCAGCCAGAAGCCCAAAACATATGCTACTGGAGACTATACTTTGGAATTACGGCAGAGTTAAATTAACAACTAGATAGGTTCAATTCTACCAACTAAACAAAGTTGATGTTAAAAAAAAAACCTATGAATTTGATAAACGATACAAGTATATAGGCCTCGTTAAAGTACAGATAAATTTTTTTTGGAAAGTGTGAAATTGCATACTGAAACTGTATTGAATCCTAAACTGAAAAAAAAAAAAAAAAAAGTTGTATGTGTAAAATTTAGCACATGCTTATGTGCTTTTCTGGAGAGGAACCTCAATCTATAGTACATGAGCTCATTAACAACACTGATACTTTGATTATTATTGGGGTAATCTTTAGTCTGGAAACTAAATCTGTTTATGGAACTCACAGAAGGGAAGTGAGCAAAACAGAGTTTTCCTATCAGCAAAGGCTATCACACTTACCCAAGCATAGAAGATATTGAAAACTTAGGGTAAAAAAAAACCCACAGCCAACATACAGACAAATACACTGATTAAATGTGCACTGCTGCCAAATGAAGTAGAAATTAATAAGTTATGTTGTTACACAGTGTAGAACAACCCAACATCTATAATGGGTTTAGGCAAAATGGTGTATATGATAGTTCAGTGGTTATTAGTTCACATAAAATGATAGTATGCTATGTATTTCAACTATATTGCAGGATAATGCTTTACTAAGCTACTTTTTTATTGCACCATATGGCTCAGGTAATGTTAAAAATGGATTCTTCCAGTTTATCTTCAAAATCATATAACTATTTTTGGCTGCATTTTTTTTCCTGCCTGCCTCTAGGCTACAAAGAACATCTCTCAGCTCCAATAAACAGGAAAATCCAAACCCTCCACCTTTTAGCACCAGCATACTATGTCAAAATTTCCAAATGTGCCTGTCGGAGAAGAGAGAGATAGAAGGCCAAAGCCAGATTTTAGAAGACAGTGTCATGGAATATGACTTGACTCTAGGATGTAAGGAGATGAGGTTCTCCTCCATCAGGAAGCCAGAGATAGGGATGTTAGCAGTTGAAGAACTAAAGCAAGTTTTATCCCTGTGTGATATTTGGATAATTTCTTTAAAGATTTCATGTTAACTTTGTTTTATTTCATACTAAAACACCTAACTATCCTCTGGGATAAAAGAACTAAAACTGACATCTGTACCACAAGAACACACAAACTACCAGGCTTACTGCCTTAGTAAGTATTTAAGAATTTTATCAATAGCCTTGAAATAGCCTCAAAAGGATTAAGTATCAGAATATCCCACTAGTCAGAACATATCACCTCGCTTGACAGAGATCTGTCTCTTGCCAGATCTGAAAAGTATTTCTGCAGCTTCCCAAATAAAGCCATGATTAATGATGACTTTTTCCATAAGATACATGTATTCATCTGACTGGAGAAGGCAAGAAAATGTACAGATTTGATTATAACGAAAAAGATGACTAACACCAGAGAAGTGGGAAAGACATTCATGGCTTCCTACCACAATTAGTGTTCCGTATAAAAGAAAATGAATTGTTTCAGGATCTTCCAAACCCGCTTGGACGCAGTCCTGTGCCACGTGCTCTAGGTGACCCTGCGTGTGCAGGGGGGTTGGACTAGATGACCTCTAGAGGTCCCTTCCCACCTTAAGCATTCTATGATTCTATGATTCTATGAGACAGACATTCCTTAGAATGTCTCTCACAGGAGTCCAGAGACTGAGAGACTGTCTTGAAGAGGACTAACACTTTACTTTTAACCTAATTTCAAGGCCCTGAAAGGAGTCAGCAACAATTCAGAGAAAGATTAGTAGAACAGGACAAGTAGAAAGTATTAATTCTCTAGATAACGAATTTCAGCTTCTACATCCTCCAATTTGGGAAACTTCCGAGATGAAAGTACATTACTATTTTTATACTTAATAACCTTTGTTAGGCTCTTGTTCTAAGAATTTAGTTCATCACTTTTTAAATCTGCTTATATGCTAGACATTAAAATTCCTCAGCATTGTGGCTGTGCAACTCCTAACTATTTCTGCCCAATACTTTCATATAATTACATCTCACTGTTATTTGATGGAAAAAAAAAAGGTGTTTTGAAAATTAAAAAAAAAAAAAAAGTTTATATCTTTTTCCCAGTCTACTGAAATTCATGATTTTGGATAACTCCATCAGATACCCTCATCATCTCTTTCAAGCCAATCTGTCCCAGTCTATTTTATCTTTTCTAAAAGAGAAGCCATTAATTTTGCTACTATTCTCATCTACTATTAAAATATCACATCTGAATTCAAGTGGAACCAGAGCTTCACACACTACTGGAAATGTAGATAAACCAGAGTGTTATAAAACAGCATTATTATTTTATTCCCTAATGCTTTCTTAAAATTTCAAGCATTCTATTTGCTGTTTTGAATGCTGCTCGGCATTGAGGTAACTTTTTGACGTAAGTGCTTGCAATGAAAACAGTGTTTTCCTGAGTAGCAATTTCCAAATCAGAGTTCATCACTGTGTATTTTTAGTTAAGCTTGTTGTTTCTCATGTGCATTAGTTAGCATTTATTGACATTGAATTTCAGCTGTCATTTTATCATTCACTCACTCAGCTCTGTGAAACACTTTCATGTAATTTTACCATCAATTATGATACAAAGTCACACCACCTTTCCCAGGTCATTTATGCCGAACAGGCCAGCTCCCTGCAGCTAACACTCTTCATTATGACAGCTAGTAATTTATTCTTACCTTTTATTTTCTATCCACTTCTATCTATCATGTATCAATTCGCAAGAGACCTTCTCTCTTATGCCAAGAAAGATTGTTGTATTTTTAAGATAAAGATTTCATCAAAAGCTTTAGGAATTCAAGAATGCTGTATCTGTTGGGTTTCTCTTTCTTATGCACTTGATGCTGCCTTCAAGACGCTAAAAAACTGGTGAGGCCTAGCTTCTCTCAAGGAAAAAGCTACCTTAACTTCCTCTGCTCTGTCATTTATATGCATGTTTACTGCCCTTGTATTTTATTCAACACTTTTTCCAATTTGTGCAGAGCTTCCTGATCAATAGTTCCAGGAAACTGCAATTAAATGTTTAAGCAGGAAAGGGATAAAATCTAGTATTTTCACCTTCTGAGTTTCTCAGTCATTGGGTTGAAGCAGAGCACATTGGACTCGAGGTGTTTTGTTTGTGGGGGAGAGAAGGTGACCTGGTCGAGACACCTAACTCCATGGACAATGTTGATTATTTTGATTCTAAAACTGTGATAAGGCCTGGAATTTGCCAAACAGATGCATAACTAAGGCTTAAAATACAGCTTTTGGGTCTAGCAGTGACAGCAACTAGTTCAGCAGCCACTCAGCATGCTGGCTATTGCTTTTAAGCACCTGGTGCCCTCACCGCAGGAGACCCACAGGCTGCCCCGCGCTATCAACGTGCCCAGGAGCGTGGCCAGCCCGTGCCAGGCCGTGTGCACGGAGCAGCCAGGCTATCAAATTAAGGGCTTCTTCAGGAGATTGCTAATTAGCCTCTGCCACAAACAAGCTCCTGCCTTACCGGGCCGCGCTACCAGCCGGATGGCATGGACACGCACTCGTCAGCTGGGCCGTGGCCCTCAGCCCGCCGCCCTCGGCCACTTACCGTGTGCGTGCGAGCGCCTGTGCTGCGACACGGCACGAGCTCCACGTCCCCCGGGGAGTTTGCCGCTGGAAGCGGAACGCGAGCCCGCTTCTCCGAGGAAAGCCCTCAGCATGCTTTTAAATCAGCATCCACTCCGCAGTGCCTGCAAAAACAGAAAATACCTATTTAGCTAGCAGTTGTGAAGTTTTGCTTACATAACTTCTGCAGCGTCTCGCAGGGGGTTGGGGGCAGATTGGGGTCTAACATACCGACCTGACAGACCCTTTCCTCGATCCAGGACACGCCGCGATTTCTCACAGCACGCACTTCCCCGGCCGCACAGCCTCGGCTGCTGCCATGGTGCAGGCCCAGGTTCTTGCTGTGCTGGGGACCGGGGCGCTAGCAGCTCCTCGGGACGGTGCCAGTGGGGGCCGCGGTGGGGCCAAGCCGGGCATGGCCGCCAGGGCCTGTCCCCTGTCCCCACGGTGGCCAGAGCAGCACCGGGGAGGCCATGGCCGGGCTGCAGTGGGGATAGGGCTGGCAGCACCGTGGGGCTGCGGCTGAAGGCTACGATCCCACAATCACAAAATGGCGGAGTGCACCGGGGAGCGGGAGAAAATGCCGGACAGGGCAGCTGTATTGGCTTACAAACCCTTGACTGCTCGAGTTTAACGTTCTCTTAATACACTGTTCATGCATAATTTGTGTGAAATAAAAATAAATGCACTAAATAATAACTCGTACATCAGTAAAAACATCAGCAATGCATAATATTGAAAGGGTTATACTTACTATAATGTTATGAGAGTTAAAGCATCACATACAAACAATGGCCTGCTGTTCCAAAAACTTAAATATGTATTAAGAGCTATCAGAGCCGGGAAATTTTTATGATGCATTTTTTCTAAAATTGAAAGTATTAAATGAAAGTATTAATGTAACTGCATTGATATCATGAATTACTGTGCAGATTTTTGGAGTTTTTTGTTTGTATGTTTTTGTTTGCTTGTTTTTGCATGTTGCAAATCTGAACAAATTACTATTTTTTAACTTTGGAATTAGCTCTTCTGTTAACTCTTCTGGACTTTTGCAAAAATTCTGGAAAGGGTTTTATGGCTTATGTAAACTCTCCTGCACAGAATTTGATCAGAATTTTCTTCTCATATCTATTTAAAGGAATATACAATAGAATATATAGTCATAGTAAGTGGGATATATAACTATTTATACATATTTCTAACTAATGATACATACATACCAAAGTGAGGCAGGCACACACAGAGGGCCTGATCATGGAACAATTCTGCATCTGCTTCCCTGATACCTGTTTCATGTAGGACGGTGTTACAGCCTCCTGCTTGCACCACGTTTCCTTCTCAGGGGCAAGGAGTTGAAGTCATCAAGTCACAGATACTGTGGAGGCAGACTCCGGGGGCACATTCCTCAGTGCTATCTCTGTAAGACCTAAGAGCCTTTCAGAAAATGCAAACAAGCTGGAGAATGTTTCTTGTTTATGAGTGATAGTCATGTGAAGTGTTTGTATTTTTTGCATTAATTAGTTATTTATAGGAATGGTTAAGTGATGCTCTTACTTTATATACTATGTGGAATTGCTTCTGCTTTTTTGTTTATTTCTTTCTGATTGAGTGGTAATGTTTCCATGTAAGGTGGTTTTTGTTGGGGTTGTTTTTTTCTTTTATTTTTTGGTGTGTGTGTTTTTCCTTTTTATTGTGTGAAACTTGAATTGTATCTGGTGGTATGTCTGCTCTACATATTTTAAAAGCTTAGGTGAGTTGTCAGTGTGACTTGATTGGCAGAGATCATTTTGTACTTCATGTAGCTTGCTGTTTTATCGCTTTATTTATTCCATGCCTATTGACCTCTTCTCAGACAGACTACTGGGAATAGTGGAGATGCTCCTACCTGAAATGCCTAGGACCTTTCTTACATACTGTTAATGTTAGTTCATAAAAATTGAAGGATAGTTTTACTAACCCATAATTGGGATACTTTGACCTTTTTCCTTTCTCCATGTTCCGTTCCATTAAAAGTAGCAAAGGAATAATTATGTATTCAGCTATATTGGCTTTATTGTATCCATGTTTTAGTTTATATTAGAAAATCCCTGGGTTTTTTTTTTTTGGTTCTACATCAGTAGTCAAGCTATGCTTAGCCCTGTTCTTAAGCATTCAGCGTCTGTCTGTTTTGCAGTTTAGTTCAGCACAATTTTTAGATGATTTCAATGTTTCTAACTCTGCTTAGCTGTGATGTTTCTTATGCTTTCTTCACTGGTAATCTTATGAGCTTCATCAAGATTAAAGACACAGTAAATATTGGTGAAGGAAGGTTGACTCCAAGATAATGCAGCCTGCCCAATCATAGATTTCTATGTAAAACACTAACTGGTTGGCTTAACTAGTGTAAAATGTGATTTGCATTCCACGGCCTGAAAACAAAAGGAGGGCCAAAGGAATATGGTATCTTAATTGTTTTGTTTTAGGGCTAATGCTAACTTGAAAAAAAGCTTTTAGAAATTCTGTTACCATTCAGTACTACATGAACATAAGTGATGGAAAAGTAAGTGCATACATAGGTATACACGTAAATGTATGTGTGTTTTTTAACACTATTTAATACTATTTCAATCAATATCCATTAAAATTATTTTCTTTGATCTGTTTTTCATGTCTCAAGTTCTTATCATGCAATACACAGAAATACTTCTATTAATTGGACTGTCCTTGTAGTTTTGTAATTTATTTCTCTTATTATAGATTGCCTGTATTTCCCTTGGGCAGCCAAGCATTTGGATATGATATGTAATTTTTTTCCCCTTGCAGTTCCTTATCTTCCATAAGTGAAATTGATTTTGTTTTTTATCATTCATTGAAATTAATATTTCTTTCTTGGAAATGGATTTTACTGCTTTTGACTTTGCTGTTCTAGCTATAACATTTTTTTGGCTGAGATTTGACTAAGATCTTGTTCAGGTGGTATGTCTTAAGCCCTCAGCACAAATGTATTAGAGTATGAGGGGAAAAAAAAAACCCGAAACATAGTAATAAGTGAATAATCTACTCAGATAAAATGCTAAGCTAACAGGGCAAGTGCAAATTTAACCCAAGCTTTTGTTTGGTTTTGGTATGAAAGCAGGCAGGACTTGGTTTGCAGGATTTCTTTTTTCTTATTCATTTATAACTATGGCAGAGGTTTTTTGGTAGAATTTCTTGGAACAATAGAAAAGACATCAGCTCTCACCTCCACTCTCATCAGTTAATGAGCACAGGAGTGAGCACTGTCACACCAAGTAAATCAAACTTATTCTGACTAATAGTAAAAATTTTGTGGCAGGTACAGTCAGATTTATGCATACAGAAACAATAGATTTGGTAAAAATGAAGGTGATTGATAACTTTACAAAATATTCATTTACTGAAGCTGGCAGAAGACATCGCATCCATAGTGACAAAATTACTTCCCATGTACATGGTCATAAGCAGTCAAGCACAGTGCATTCTTTTGTCAAAAGTAATAGTGTTGAGGGGTCTTTTTAAGCGAGATAAGGAAAAGGCATAGGGTTGAAGAGATATTGATCTTCTAGAGCAGGTACTGAAGTGCTTCCAAGGATAAGCAGCTAGAGAGTGAAGGGTGACAGATTGGATTGTAATTGGTTACTGCTGTCAAAAACTGATCCAGAAAGGGACTATGCAGATTTGGGTCACCTAACAACTTTTTTGGCACTTGGGTTGCAGTTCTAAAGGAGGTGTATGTCGCTCAGGAGAGAGGGGAACAAAAAGAAAAGTGAAGAAAGAGAGGCCATTTCATACCTTTATACTCAGGCAAGGTCGAAAGGCTTTTTGCTTTTCTGTTAAGGTTGCTTCTTGGGACTGTGAAAAGACAGAGATAATTTAGGATGCTGATGAAAGATTTGGGCTGGGGCAGCTGGAAAGTAAAGCCCAGGAGGAGTAAAATGTTACATCCCTATGATGCAGGGATCATCTTTCTTGCAGCTATTTTGTTTCTAGCAAGGCAGAGGAGGTTCATAAATGAGAGGGCCGGAACTTCTAAAGAAACATAAAGGGGCCTGATGTCTGTACCATCAACTTGCTGGAAATATGTTCCTTCTTTTTAGCAAGATTGTTCTTTATTACCTATAAGCAGACTGCCTTCAAGATCTGTAAAGGTCAAATGATTCCAGAGACTATTTTCATTCCAGTTAGCCTTTTTATTACATCTTCTAGTGTCCTTCAAGAACAAGTTAGATGAAAAATCAGTAAATTCAGACCTGAGAGCTGTGTAGTGCACACTTGTAAATATGACAGTATAGACATTGCCCAAATCCTTAATACTGTGTTTCTGCATTTTGTACCAGATTGATTAGCAAAATATTTTATAGGAGCCTATATTAGGAAACTGGGAAACTATTGGGAAGAGCTAGATTTTTTTTTTGCTGTGAACATGACTGTAATATTTCAGTCCTTGCCCAGAATTTCCAAAGAGCTGCTCTAAGTATGTATCAAAATGACATGTTAAGTGGCATGTCTACTTCTCCCTTTAAAGACACTTAAAGTTGCTGAGAATTCTTTCAAAAAGTCCTTTTTCATTGTGTCTGAATAAAGATTTAAGGCATTTTCGTGCATTCTAGCTCACTTACGTAAGCTGCAGGGAGTGGAGTTGCATTTCAGGTCAGTCATGTAGAGATATTTTGTTATAAGCATATTTATAGTGTGTATGTGTGGGTTTTTTTGTTTTTTTGGTCTTTTTTTGGGGAGGGGAGTGGAGACAGTCTCAAAGAGGTAAAAAGGAAGGATAACTGTATGTAAAATGTCAGTGCCTTGTCCAAGAAAACCACTGACTGCCAAATAAGATAGAGTTCCTGTAATTTTTCCTATTCCTTTGCTTAGGAGCATATCTTATGCTCCTAAATAAAACAGTTGCCTTACCTTGCTGATAGCACGTATGCAAAAACTTTTTTTATGCACACAATCAGAGCTTCAGGTTTTTTTAAAAAACTGCATTTTAAGGTCTGGATATTTTTTGTGTTCTGTCTTGGCAGATGCCTATGCTACTTAGTTGTGAAAGCTGAAATTAGGGAGGAGCGTAATTTTGTGGGGGTAACAGTTGTAAAAGTTAGTATTGCAGTTTGTTTGTTAAATTTTATGCTTGCAATGGGTTGTAGAAACACAGATTATGTTTACTGGTTTCTAGAGCCTTACATGTGGATTCCGTCCATACCAAGCAAATACCAAAAATGGTGCAGTATTATGGAGTCTACTGTCTTGCTCTATGACATATTCCAATGAAGGATGCTTTGGAATGGCCTTTGATTTACTACTTTTTTTTTTTTTTTTAATTTGGAGAGGTTTTTGCAAAACTGAAATAACTGCCACAGAGTCCCACTTACAAGTAAGTAAAGCAATACTATTCAGCCACCAACGCTGCAGAAAGTGTGTATCTTTGAAAGCAGTGTTTGGAGAAATGGAATTGGTTCAGAAGCAGAGATTCTATCCATAATCATTAAGACCAAGGTGGCATAACCACATCTATATCGTGGACGTCTGAACCTCAGCAAAGCCACCACAGCCCTCATGAGAATAATGGATGGAGTCTGATCACAATCTATGCAAACGTCCGTTCGGTGTTTGGTGAACACACCAAGTTTTGTACTTACAACTTGGTCTCACAGTAGTTAGTTAAAAAAGCTACTTGTTCGTCTCACTTTTATGGCAAATAATTAAAACACTTCCCCAGTGGTGTAATCTTGCAACTATACTTCTTCATTTATTAAACTGAAAAAGACTTTTAAATAATTTCTTCTACATTGTGCTATTCAGTTTTCAGATCAGAGCCAAAAATTCCTCAGCTCTCTGAAGTCTGAAAGGGAAAAGGCCTACGTATGTTTCTGGTTTCAATCAGCATCAAGATACCTTTACCCACCTTGAGTCAGAAATATTGCTTGCTGTGAGAAGATACTCACTCTACCTAGCAGCACAACACCTTTTTCCTTTTAAAGAAGGAACCATCATATTCACTCTTTGGTTCTGTTTAGTCTTTGCAAAGTTTTATGTTTTTCCGTGCGAATCATATTTAATCATCCCCTCTTGATTAAGAGTCATTCACAGGCTTTTATTTTAACACATGTGAAATCCCAAACAAATCTTTGTTCCTCTCAAGGCTGTTTCCCATACATGCGCTATTACATTTGGGTAATAAGTTTCCCTGTGGAAACATGAGGCAAGTAAAAGTAATTCTACCCTTTTCTGATAATATCTCCTCTTAACCTATTCGTCTTACAGTGACACACAGAGGTACCTCAGAGTGCCTGCCTCTGCCCCAATATTGTCATGCCCAAAAGGCCCTGTTACCTAATTTGATTTTATTCACCTCATCTGCAGCAGTGCCAACAAACTGAACTTATCAGCTCTTTCAACAGTTTCTGTTCCTGTGTGGTGGACACAGGCTTTTAGGTTGGCTGGCTGTTCCTGTGTACTCTTCATCTGTTGTTATTTTTAAAAGAATAAAAGAAGCTACTCTGGGGACATATTCAGGATTTTTCCTTGAACATCAACTAACTCGGCCTGTGGCCCTGAGAACAGCTGCTTCCATCACTTCAGCAAATTAATAGATGGAGAGGCCTTATACTCAAAAAGCTATTGTTTCTTTGATCTTGTTCTTTACTTTCAATGTCAGTAAAAGAAGAAATGAGCAGTTTTACTTTGCATAAACTTTTCCTCAGAGCTGGCATACTCTCATCTCTACAGTTCCAGTTTTTTGCTTCAAACACATAAAATGGTGTTACCATTATCTCTGTTAGTAGTCACACATGTTCACTTGCAATTGCACATCTACACAAGAGTGCTGCATGTCCGCATCTGTGCAGAGCTGCTTAGCCCAAATAGTGAAACCAGTCACAGCTATTCCTGCTGCTTGTCCCTGATCACAGCCTTACTCAATTAAAATGAAACTAACATGGAAAGCAAAGCCAACTGCAGCTGTCCCAGAAAGAAGAGGGTTTTGAGTCACTGCTAACTGGTTTTTCACTTCTAGCTGATAAAACAGCATTAGATTAAAGCAAAAATACGGACTGTGAGGGTGATGCTACTTGTGTGTGTTTATAATAGGTCTTAACTGAGACAAGACTGAGATGTTTGTATTGCATCTGTATTTTTCTGTAGTTCTGTAGTCACTTGCTTTTAGTGTTTATTTTTTTTTCTTCACTGTTTGTACCATCCTCTTAGAAACATTACTTTCTTTTTCCAGTTTTTATTTCCATTCCAATAAATACTGTTTTCTTCCTGCGTCCCAGCCAACAAGAATTACTTGTTTATGACTGGGAAAACTTTATTTGTTAAAAGCATCTGCGATTACATCAGCAGTGATGTCAGCATAGTTCTGGGAATAGCCTTTGAGCTAACTGTTCTGGCTGGGGGACTGCATCTCTATAAGCAAATGAAAAGTACTAAAGAAATATGCTACTTCTTTTAAAAAGTTAATTTTGCTAAATCAAGGTAATTCAGCTTACAGAAAGTTGTAAGTGCATTTTAAAATCTAGGAGGCATTTTTCCCTAGATTTCACCTAGGACAAAGCTGTGTCTAAACTACTCACTTACATAAAAGAACTCTCTTCCCAGGCGGGTTGTGGGTGTTTTTGTTTCACAAATAGCAATGGAATGTCATATGCAATTAAATGTTTTTCTTAGAAAAAAAATCATCACATAAACAGCTTCACATAGGTAAGAGCTACATTTGTTAATTTTCTAAGCAGCAGCTGCACAGTGAGACAGAGATGTTGCTTGGAGAAAGAGGGAGGCAAGAGAGTGATAGCTTTTATTTCCCCCAGGAAATATTTAAAAAATAAAGTCATTTTGGTGGATCTCTTGCAGTTCATTAAATTTAAATTAGCAAAAAAGTTTCAACAACTGCAGTGGCTGATCATCTGTCCAAATAACAGCTATGGATAAAAATGCACTGACCCTTTTCCATCCGTATTTGTCTGTGGGTTAGGAGAAATACATAATGCTGTCTCACTGATCAAAACTGATCATTCCATTTTTACTTACATAAGCTTTGGGGGAAAATTTATGCTGGTAAATAACTATGTAACTACAGACTCCCTTATTTCACTTTTTTTTTTTTTGTAAAAGAGATTGAGGGTCTTTTTATAATATTCATTTTGACATTTGACTGTAAAAAAAAAAAAAAAAAAAAAAAAAAAAAAAAAAAAAGCAAGGTAAAGGCATGTCTGTACCTGCTATGAATTTATCTAACAAATGAGAAAAAAGTGTGTGTTTATTGTTGTCTAAAGTGGCTTACTGTAAGGAGCAGACTAGACAGGTCCCCTCTTCCAACACGTAAGCTCCATCTCCCACCCCTTCAATGAATCTTCCTCAAGTCTGTAGCTATAACACGACTGCCTGGTACAAGTACAAGGATGGTGCAAATTGCGCCTTGTCAGTTCTCAAGATACTGGCAACATATTTCTAAACACATAAGATACAAGAGTTAGGGTATCACTACTGTTGAGTGCACCATGAACAAAACATGAGGAAGATGGTAAAATGTCTTTTACAGTCATGGTATGAAGAGAGGACTTTGGCAATTACTGCATTTGTTCCACTGCAGTTCCAAAACATGTTGTTGTGAAGTTTGTGGTTACACTGGCCCTTTGCAAACACCACCTGAATGATGGATGTTTCAGCAGCCAAGAAGGATCACTAAAGACAGTTACACTATTAGGGCAGCCCGCACTGTGAGTACTTGGGATATAGCAGGAACCCGAACTCGCCATCGCCTGAAAATAATGATAATTAGCTTCTCAAAACGCTATGGTGAAAGCTGATAAGCAGAGTTAGACAGGAAGTAAGGAGTATCTTTGCCCAGGCATTTCTTTTGGAAACATCATCTGTTCATGAAAGTAATTTTTTGTTGGATTTATTTATTTATTTATTCATTTATTCATTTATTTATTTATTTTATTTCCTCATTCAGTCCAAATCATATATGGAATTTGCATTAAAAGAATGGTGTAGGACAGAGACATTTATTTAGAAAATGATTTAATCAGCTTAATACCAAAATAGAGCTAGGGTCTGTGTTTCAATTCTTGACAGCTTCTGCAAAATAAATAGATCGGTTATAGAAATATTTGCTTAAGAATGTATAGTGATGGTTGACATATAAAATTATGAAGTTACACCATTGGAGATTCTCCAGAACATTCTCAAAAATAAGCTGAAATATAAGAATGAAAGGATGTTGTATGGTAGAAGTAAGGGCTGAGACCAGGTTTTCAAATAATATTGGATGACTTTGATTTAAATTTGCACCTGTCAAAAACTTAATATCTGATAAAAATTCAGATGTTCCACAAGTTAAAGACGTTTGAGTCTGCATTTTTGGTTCATAGCTATCTATATTTAGATTTGGAAAAGGTCAATGCTGCAAAAAAAATGTATATCTTGGATATTTTTTAGCCAAAAGTATCTCGATAGATACTTCTGCTACTCCGATATTTCACATTTTGCCCATTATTAACAGTTATAGCTCATATTGATTAAACAGCGGTGTCAAAGGATTAGACTTGCTGGATTTCTCCAGTGAGCTAAAGCAGCTATAAGCCTGGCTAACCTGCATGGTAATGTCAAGTTTGATGGCTATTACTCTAGGTAGCTGAATAATATGATTCAATGTTTTTATTATTTAGGTTACTCAAGTGGTTATTGTGACTGAAAAAAATAAAGCATAAAGGAAAGGTCTATTTTGAGAAAACAATGACACATTCAATTTCATAACTTCCTCTGAAAATTAGAGCCAAATCTCTGGACAGCTTCACAATTCTTTTCCTGTTGACAGAAAGATGTATGTTCCAGTTATGCAAAATGAAAAAAAAACTATATAAGGGTAACCATCCACAGAAGCAGGGTCATCATACTAAAGCATAAAGGCTCCTGTTAAGAATAATTTTCTTGTCTTGAAGCAGGAAGCTAGGAATTTTTGAGAATGGGAATGTTTGTTTGTTTGTTCGTTTATTTTTATAAGTGGGGGGAGGCAAATCATTTTACAGGCTTTATAGTATCAGGGATGGATATTTGTAATTTGGCTTCTGACTGTCCAGGTAAGAACTAGAAAGAAAACTCTTATTCAGAACACGCTTCATTGGGAAATCCTATTACCGTGAGTTCACTAGAAGAACTCCAGGTCTTCAACAACGGTGTGAAAAGGAAAATCAGTCAGCTCTTAAAGATTTTAAAACAGTCTAAAAGCTTATTTGCTTTTCAACATAAAGGAGGAAAAAAATGTCCTTTTCAAAGAGAAGCAAAGTACTTGTGAAAATTATAGTTACATCCTTCATGATTGCAAACAAAAACTTAAATGATGCAAAGTTTTTTTTTTCAATTATTGCATATAAATTTTATACTATGAACTCACTTGATGCTGTGCTCATCTGGCTAAACCTGACATAACAGAAATATTCAAAAACCTCTTTCCATCCAAGAGAGCTTTGTGTTCTCTGTGACTAACTTATGGGGAAGTCTCTCCCCCCTCAGACACATCCTTTGATTTATCCATTCTCATAGGGCCAGCTATAGGCCATGCTGCATCATGCTTAAAAATACTTGCTAACACTCCATACCTACCTTAAAGTTTTTCAACTTTAAGTTCTTTTGACATTTGACATTTTTACGAACATTTATTAAGCCTTTAGAGGCTTAATTATGCCTCCAGGAAAGTAATTATCTGTTTCAGTAAATCTGACACAATAAAATGAAACTCAATACAGCATAGAAAGCCCAAGAGATACCCAGACTACAAACATGACTGTGTACAACTGGGAAACAGTTTTCCAGGTGGTATCAAAGTTAGTTTTAAAGGACTTAGCTCATCACTAAGATAACTAGAAGCACATTCAATATATTTTTGATACTCTAGAATTTGAATTACAGAAAGCATCAAAAATAGCTTTGGTGAGTAAACAAGTGGTGGAACAGAAAAAAAATATTGAGTGTGCACTTAGATAATGCAATATCACTTTTGCACAGTGATGTTTTCCAGTGAAGGCACATTTTCAGATAAAACATATAACTTAGGATGCCCTCAGCGCTCATTTTTTCATTCTGTGTGAAACCAAGAAAACATTCTATGTGTAACAGGATTCTTTAGGGAAAAACAGGATCATGCTTAGTTAACAAGAAAAGTACTATAGGAAGAGAAGTTAGATACATGATCCTGATACCCAGCAGGGGAGCAGGGCTAATAACACTAGTAATAAAAGCTCAGCAAAACCAGCAGGTAGTTCAGTCCTTGGTTGGAAGTGGTAAATGGCAGTGACAAAAAATATTTCAAGGATCATTTGCAGAATCATTCAAAGTCAGATGTGACCTCTTTTAACTTACTACATGAAAGTTACGGAAACTGTAAAGAATAGTGATATCTTGCCGCAAGAAAAAAGAAAATTTAAAAAGAAAAGATGATTAAAATCTCTTTAAATTTGAGAGCACTAATGTGTTCCTAGTTATAGTTATCTGAGCAAAGGTAGCCAAGCCAACAAGCAGGCTTACACTTAAGGGAGAAATCTACAGAGAGGTTGTAGATTTTTTAAAAAAAATTATTTTACTTTAAAGTGGGAACTCCTACTGAGAGATTTTCCACTGTGTTTCTGAATTAAAAGGTTAAGTGAAGAGTCTTACTCTGATAAGAGTTCCCTGAAGTGACCACTTTAAGAGTAGGATGAAAAAGAGCAGCAAAGCAAGTAAGAAGATGGAAAATTTGAGAAAGAATCCCATTTTAATTCAATGACTTCATGATATCTGAAACAGAAACTTCAATGGGACTATCACATCCACTGAAAAATGCGCCTTCTTTTAACACACTCATTTGTATAAGCGTTTTCTATGAAACAATTTCACTGGGAATCTTTAGAGAATGAATTTTGTTTTTATATCGATGAACATCCGTTTTTCTCCTGTTAGTGCTCCCCATTTTTTTTCCTTCTCTTGGTCTAAATTCTTTTCTGCCTCCATTCTGTTCTCTCACATCTGCATTTGCTCTTAGTTAGACTATAGACCCAAAATATGTACTTTTGTACTTTCTTTGCCCAAAACAGTGGTGTGTGTTAAAAGGACCATTTTTGACTCCCATGTCTTCATCTCTCTAGAGATGAGGTTAAGTAGACACAGAGTAATTTCATATGCCTGGACTAGTTAAAATCAAGGATTTACTCCAGTGCTTCATTTTGTAACCATAAACACTATTGTTTTTGATAAATTGTTTTTAAGAAATGAAAGAATAACAGATGCCTTGCAGTCCTCACCACTAGCAGCTAGCAGAGCCAACACTGGAAAATCCCCTCGCGTCTATAATTATCTCATTCATGTGATTACTGGCATGGTCTGGCCAACCGTACCAAAGCCAGTCAAAAAAGCAGGGCACAACCTAATGGAAATGCTAACGCAAAGTCAGCTAATGTAACTTCTGTCAGTCTCCAGAAATAACTCGAGGGCTATTGACTGTAAGTGCAGGGAACATGAGCAGCCTCTCTGCTGCTCGAGTTTGGCTGGATCCAAAGGTGCCAGGTTTTTTTGGATATGTGGTGTATAAACATTGCTGGTATATCTACATAATTGTCAAAGGTGTGATGTAAATATACCTGTGTGATGGTGTAGAAAACTATAGGGACAGCTGAAGTAGTAACATCAGTCCCGAATCCACTGATCTGCAATGACTGAAATATGATTGGTATCTGACAGTCTAATCGTGATTTAGATTTGTTTATATGAGCTGTAAAGTCGTACCTGTGTTGGCTATACATTCGCTTTCTGTGTATTTTCCAGTCATGGAAAGGTTAGAAACTCCAGGCATTTGATCGCTCTCTGTAAACATCTGACTATCACACGGGCAATCATACCCACCGTGCGCAGCTGCCTGGAGACACACACGAGCTGGACCCCTGAAGTTTCTTTTGAAAGGTGCTTTTTCAGTCCAAGATTGACAAACTTCCTGTGATTGAACTGAATGATGAAGACTGGAGTCATATGAGGCTGAATGAACTCTAGTACATTCATAATTTGCTTGCATGCCAGTCTTCCCTTTCTTCCTACCATCCATTAGAATGGATCACCATCCATTAGAAAGTGTTTTGATATGTTTCTCTGGCGATCAATCATGGTATCCAGGGTTGTAACCCTGTGGAAGGGTATTTGGTTAAAACTAAAAGTGCTACAAAAAGTGTTTCAAAGGGACACTAAAGAAAATCAAAAGCCGGAGCCATGCTGAACCTCTCAAGCCTGAAACTGGTGTTTTCTCTAACTGGCCCTTGGCTCTTAGCTTTCAAAATCATAACTGAGATGTGGGTTGGAACATGGTCTAACAGTTAATGCAAGAAAGGAGTTACACACTGCCAACTGGTTTCAGGTCACACAATGGTGATGGTGATTCTCCATATCCACTTAATCCTCGTATATTTAAATACAGTGATACATGTAAAATGAATGTATAAAAGGCAGCTGTTTCATTGGTACCTGTTCAATAGCTATGTTCATGTGGGGAATACTCATACACTATCATTAGGAAATTGCTGTTTTGCTCAGTGGCTTTCAGGATGTCTAGGACCTTACTAAGGGATAGCATTTCCTTTCAAAATCTTACAATTTTTTATTAAAAGACAAAGTATAAGGGAGTGATGCATGTCTGAGGGGGAGATGAGAGTAAGGAAATGGATTCTTTACTAGAGGAAAACACATGGCTATTTGTGTGCCATAATAATTCAGAAGCTGTCATTGGCAGTAATAAATAAATATGTATGCACATCTGCCTAGGTGTTTTAGTATTCTTACAGTCTCTTCAATGCAAAATTAATGTAAGTAAAAATACATATCTCTCACCAATTTCACAGTTTTTAAATCTTCATCTAGGTCACCTCAGAGCTTCCTCTTACACTATGTTCTTGTCCAGCAAAATTGAGAAAACAACATGATGTTAAAACAAGCACAATAATCACTGTTATTCCTGGAGCACTAAGAATAACAGCGTTTATTGTCCTTGTGCTGACATTGTTTCTCTGTTACTGTTCTGACTTAATGCTTTGTGCTTTTGCAGCTCCCACCCCAGTGAGCCTTCAGTGCACGTCTAGTTACTAACCCTTTAAGGACCAGAAGCCCTGATTTGTTGTTGCAAAACCTAATGCAATGTGAAATGAGTTAAAACATAAGCCCTTTTTCAGATCCCAGTGATAAAGAGGTCTTCGGGGGGGGGCCTCACTTTGTGCAAACTATAGACAGATGGAAATTGGATGTAATGAGAGTTACTCCAAGGGAGAGTCCGTTAAAAATGGGAAGAGAAGAAGGAAATACATTTGAAAGAGGGAAGTTTCCAGACTCTATGTTGTGTTTTATGTGGAAAAATAAGTGGAATAAAGGCTCTCCTAGCTTTGGAAAAGGACTTGGTATAAACCTGAGGTCAGAGAAAAATTCACTCTTAGATACCATGCACAGGAGAAAGGTTTGCTAGAACAACTGGTGATTAGAACAAATTAAAACAGCCATCAGCACAGAGCCCTCTTCTTTCTTTCAACCTCTATTTAATTAGCAAGAAAATAACAATTCAATCACACAGAACAATACAAAATAGTGTTCTCTACAAAAGAGGGTTCTACCTTTTTTTCCAAGGCAAGACTTTCCATATAGTCTTTTCTGAGAGTTAGTGAAGTCACTGGAGGGAGAAAGTGCTTACTATTCCTCCACTGATACCTCTGTGTTGCAGGGAGGCAGTGAGAACAGGAGTGTGCGGTAGATTTTATTACTGTCTCTCTTTACAGCTTCCAGTTTCAACTGATACATGGCTCTGCATCTCTTTTTTGGCCCCTTTCCTTCTACTGTTTTTTCTTTTTGGTCTTGTTTATTTAGACAGGAAGGCTTCTAGAAAAGAAAATCTCTCTTATTTGTCATTACTGCATGTGGCAAACTGAGGCCTCAGGCACTCCTGCAGTAAATATGTTTCAGTAGACTAGTTACCACACATTTATGTGTATTTATACAAAGAAGTGATAGGGAGAAATACCTTCATCAGAATGCGTTCATCAGTTCAGGCCTGATGTTTTATAGTGATTGCCTGTTTTCTATTTGTTCACTTTCATGAGACTTCCTTGGCTTTGTTTTCCATGAGCGTTGTGCAGAAAACTAGTTATTTTGGCTCTGTATATTTTTTAGGATCAAAACTAATGGTGTAGGTTCATACAGGATCTCCTACAGAGCTGTGAGGCATCTGTTATTTCAGACTTTTAAAACACTTGACTTTTAATCCCAACTGTCCCAAGATGAGCTTTGTCAGAGGGAAGGAGGTGTTAATCAACCCGTATTGGTGCATATGTAACAGGGTGGGTAGAAACGTCAGACTAACTTAAAAGTATGTGATCAGGTTGTCCTCTAGTGGCTGCCCAAGAGAAAACCTGACTATAATTCACAAACGTTGCTGTAATTTCCATTAGCATTAAGTCCTGCCAACTTGGGATGTGATACCCACACCTCAGGACTGTCGAGCTTTGTGTAATTCACATTCTAGTGACAGACCCTGAGAGCCTTTCTCTTTTTCTTATCTCTTCCTGAAATTTTCCTCTCAGTAACATCATAAACCATGCTTCTGGAGGATCCTTATGGGTCTTTATAGGTAGTGCAAACAATTCCTCACCTGTCTTCTTTTTTTTTTTTTTTTTTTTTTTTTTTTTTGCAGGGATAGAGCTGCCTGCTTCTCTTATTCTGCTTTGCTGTTTACTTCCATCCCCACCACCTGTTTCAGTGCTTTGGCCCCAAGGTGTCTCCTCTTAGGAGCAGGTAACAGCTGTGGGAGGTGGGACGATTTCTCTCTGATTTCACAGACAAAGGTCTCATTCTTCCTGCAGTCTCACTGGATGTGGGTCCTGGTTGACATCTCAGATACACTCTATGACAGTGAATGAGTGTCCTATATTCACTGAATAGGAGGACATTTTACTCTTCCGGTGGCCTAGAAGAGGTCTTAATCTCTGGGATTTATTTGGAACAATACATTTTCTGAACACGCGGACGCTAATATTCAGATCAACGTAATATTTGGGGGACTATCATAAAGCTCTTTTTATTTTGTTTACTGTATATAAATGGAAGTACCACACACAAGACAAACAGCAGAAAACAATAAAAGGAAACCATGAATTCTTGTGAAAATATAGTCTTCATTCAGAAATGCATGTTAAAATAGTAAAATGAGATGTACCCCCTCAGAACTGAGATTTCTGAGGGATCAGGTAGATCTTTCCCACTAGAATGAATGAATTTTATGGGGCCTCATGGGCCAGTTTATCATCTGGTATCAGAAGAATGAAATTTTAGTCAGACATATAAGATTAAGGCCTAGCTTTTCTAAGTGCTTCTAGTATGTAAATCTACCTGTTATTCAAGTCATGCTTGAGACTTGTCATTGCAAAACCAAGGCAACAGTGTCCTGGACAAAAGGTTAGGATCCATAGTTTCTATTTCAGTAATGTACTTAAAATCTCTGTTTCACTAAAGGTGGCTGCTAAGACACAGAGAAGTTAGTTAACTGAGTTGCACAGGTCCTCTCTCCAGTCAGAACAGAAGAGGAATATACTCACTGTTCAGTGCTCTGCCCTTTGGACAACTCCCAGTCTTCCACAGACAAGGAAAGTCTGTGTGTTGGTATTTATTTATAAATGGAATAAAAGTTACAATGCAACAACCAGTGGTTATTACCCAAATACATACTATTAGAAACTGCAAGGCAAATGCTAATAATATTTGGAGTACTGATTATGATAATGACTGCACTGCAGTGAAAGTTAGAAGAAAATAGAAAGATCAAGTGAAAAGTAACTTCAAAATTCCTCTGAACCAATGGGTATCATAAAAGCGAATGTTCTATTATTTGCATTAAATCAGGGCTATGCCCAGTGGGAATGGGACATTAGGAGGAAGCAGAAAGGATTTAGCAATATCCTTTAGTCATTGGACATTGTGCCAAAAATAAGCTAAAAGCATGGGAAATCTGAGTATTTATTGCTTTTTTGTACAATTAGTATAGTGACATTATCCCACATGTATAATAGGAATACATAGGGTTTTAATCTCTTCTGTTGTAATCAGTAGCTGTAGTTACCAGTCCCACTGAAGCAGGTCAGATTTTTTGAATATGATTGCTGGAATCCCCAAAATTTCCACAGAAAAGCAAACACACACTCATAGGATGCTACAGGAGGCCAATTGCTGCATCTCACAATGTCAGCAGGCAGCACAGTTTAACTCTAAGCACCCTCCATTCCTCCCGACTGTTGCTATGCTATTGTCCTACTCCCACCGGTGAGATTTTATTGCGCTTTCCTTTCTCTCCACCTCAGCAGCTAGACCTGTGTTACAGTGCGGGCGTAGGGGAGTTTGCTAATAGTGTTCTTTCAGAATTCCTATAGATAAAATTCTTTCCTCCTCCAGCTCATGATTTGGGGCATTAGGTAGCTGCTTAAGCCCTGCATATGACATTGCTTCCAGCTGGCAGTGTCACAACATGATAATCACTGTCTCCTGAAAGTACAGGATCTGCAAGATAGCAAAACTAGTAATGCCTTTCAAACTGTTAACCTCCTACCAAACAATCTAAGAAACAGCTCTAGGAGAAACTTGTGGCTTTTCATTTCTCTTCCCACTCCCCCTTCCCACATCCACCTCCCCAGATAAAAAGATGTATTGCTGCAATTGGGAGAAACAGTTTGTCTCCTTGAAAGGAAAGGACAAGCAAGAATATAGGCAATCTCCTCTTCTTTTTTTTTTTTTTTTGAAAGTTCACAGTCTGATAGACACAAAAGGATATAGAAAACCATCACAGAGGTGGTATGAAGTTCAATGCAATTGTATATATATGGAGAAATAAAACACAGGAAAATGAAGCTTATAAAATCTACGACATTCTGAGATTTCTTCAATTTAGGAAGTTACAGACAAAAAAAAAGGAACTATGCTGTGAAAGATACACTACAAGCTTTAACAGCATGTGTTTGAAACTAAAGGATTGACAGGCTGGTAGGAATATTTCTATGAAATCTGATTTTCAGACAAAAAAAAAGGTGGATTTTCAAATAAATCTCTTTTTAAGAATACCTTTTTTGTTTTTTGGGGGGAAGAAACACCCTCTTTCCATCAAAATAACTTGCATGAATTTTCAAAGGCTGGTGAGCATAGACTGAAGGATTATGAATTGAAATTATCACTGAAACATCTTTGGGGCAGTTGCAGATTGTGTGTCTGATGGCCCCCATCTATGTGAGCAATTTTTCAGCTGAACTTCAGTTCTAATGGGACCACATGGCCAAGGCTTCAATAAAATAGATCAGCAAGACAAGATTGTTGTGACTAACAAATTACCTGGTCTGAGAAGAGAGCCTAGGACATAGGTGAAAATGGGGGAGTGCCACATCTAAACTACAATATCTTCATTCATTCAGGCAAAGGAGAAGCTAATTATAATGGAACACCAAAGGTATTATTTTAAGATCTTATGTTTTGGTCAGTTAAAAGACTTGAACCTTATATTCAGAAGCTTTTGCAATGAGATTAAGGTTTATATAAATTTGTTTTGTTAATACCACAAGCCTTCTCAGCTGTTGGAGAAAGTAAAATCCCTAGAGTAGGTGTAGGTGTAGAGTTTTGCTGAACAGGCAGAAAGCAACAGTTAGATAAACTACTCTAAAAAGCATGAAGAATAAAACCTGTCATTGCACATGAAATAAATCAAAGTACTGTTGAAAGGCATAATGTAGCTATTAGTGAGTCACTTAGTGACTACCATTTGGGAAAAGCAACCAGAAGGAATGAAAATATATTTATGCCAGTTCATTCTTGCAATAATTTATGAATCTTTTTAGGGCCATATTCCCCCAAACGCCTTTCTGCTCATGTGTAAAATGACTTTTCTTCATAGATTAGTGTTCATGGAAGAGGAAAACAGAGTAGAGAATATTTGAAAGCTGAAGCTTCAAATTTCAAATATGATTTTATTAATCATGTCCAGAAATGGACAAGAAAATACTGATGCTTAAACTCTGAGTTCATCACCAGTATTTTCATATCCAGATAATCTTCCAAATTTGAAAATGCATTTTTCCTTGTAAAAATATATATATTCTGGTTACAAAATGTCTTTTACCTTATATACATTCAAAATATTTCACAATGACAAAGCAAGAGGCATTTTGTTTAAGAGAGCCTGGACAGACTGTCTCTATGAAAGATAGCATGAACTGTTCCTCCAAAATCCTCTTTTTGGCTGCATGTCTATAGAAAGTTGAATTCTGTAATTACAGGAACCGAAAATGGAGAGAGCAAGGTCAGGATAATGCATCAGGTTTGTGAGAGAAGTTTGCAGAATTGTAAGGCATACAGATGAGATGAACAGAAAATAATTGTTTCTAATAATAAAAAATCCTGAGTTACATCAAGTGAAAATGTTGGATGGTAAGGTCAAAACAAACAAAAGGAGATACTTGTCATGTGACATGTAAACTGAAGCAAAGTACTACAAGGCATTACAGATACTAAAACATGAATTCAGGAAGCGACTAGAGAAATTCAAGAAAAAAAAAAGGAAGTTCCTCTCATATAGAGTGATGGAAGCTGGGAAATTATTCTTTAGAAGCTCTATTATCATCTCCTTTCTTGTTTTCATAATCCTTGCGGGGCTCCTTGTCACTGTCAGACTGAGGATACTGGGCTTGATGAACTCCCCGCTTTACTAAGGATGACCTTATAATCCCGTTAGCCACATTTAAGCAGCAGCCTTCTATAGTGTTGGCATTTGATTTGGAATTTGAACCAACAGTCTTCTATTTGAAGGATACTATTGATTTTGCTTTGTTTTGTTTTGTTTTATGTGCTGCATATTTCTTTAGGAAAATGATCTAACAATTAGTATTATTAAGGAAACTAAAAGCCATGTCTTAAGTGACTGTGTTGTCGTTTAATCCCTCCAAAATAATTTTAAGAATCTCTATTAAATAGATAGAATATCTATTAAATCTTATGCCAGAAACTTCAGTACTGACTTATCCCAGTAGAACAATTGAGTTGTTGTTATTCAAAATCACTGATCCCTTTTTAATCCATCAAGAACTAACTCAAAAGTGAAATCAGGAAGTTTCAGTGATACTTTAAAGATACATTTTTCCTAAATTACATTTATTTAATGTACTATTATTCAATGGTGTAAAAATGTCACTAAAATTAAAGTGAGTGCTTTAAAGAACATAAAATAATAGGAAACACAGTATTGCAGTTGAATTTTCTCCTTTGCAGTTTCAGCTAAGGTTCAGAGAGCAGTTCTGAAATCTTCTAGCCTGTGGACTGTTTAGGAAGATAAAAAATGATTTAGCTGATTAAACCATAGTTTAATCAACTAATCAGTCAAGGTACATCTGAATATTGAAACTGAAACTGAAAAGTTTTGTACAAGCAAAGTTTGAACGAATTATGTTAATGTAGTGAATGGCAAAGCATCATGGCAAAACAAAAAAGCCATGAATTTTCTGTGAGATTTACACGAGCTGAGGACTGTTTTTTCAGAAAGTTGACCGTGCTTGTATTTGTCCATTTTTCCTTAGAATTGGATGACAAACTTACAATTAATGGGTAGAAATGTATTTTTTTAAAAAAAACTCATTCCCAGGATAACTTAAATCGAGATTCAGCAAAGTGCAACTTTTCTCCGCTGGGTTTGCATATCAAGTACACAATAAAAGGGTGAAGAAAGAATTAAAGAATTCTGTATAACTAGAAAAACCTTCAAATCGTGATCAAAATCCTTGCTTACCAGGAGGGGCTTGCATGAGAAATGAAGGAGAAAAAACAACCGATCTGAAATTTCAAGAGCTGCGATGAAAAAACGCACTGGCAGAAGTGAACCTGTGGACATCAGATGTGTGTAAAAATGCAGTGCCTACCAGTGGGGCAGACAGATGCTTGAAGCTACTCATCTGAACAGTGGTAGTTTGCGAATCCCTAATCCCAAATGCAGCTAATCACAAGAGGTATTTGCTTTACATTAAGTGTGCATATGTGTTTGTGGGAATGGGTTCATATGGGTATTTTATCCCAAACTGAAAGAGAATTAAAATTTTTGTAATTAGTTATGTGTAACAACTAGAAATTTAACAACAACCATAATCATTCTGTATTCCATACACGATGATTTGAATACAGGTACAACCTTAGAAAATCTTACAATTTTTAGTATTATGGGTTCCCAAGATGACCATACAGTTTTCAAAATCTTGAACACACACAGTTAAAAATTCTAGTTTCAAATCATCACTTCCTGGAGTCTGTCTTAGGACTTCTACAGCTCCAGTCCTTTTTTCAAACAAAGAACTTTGGAAACTTCATGGATGTCAAAATGAGTAATAGGTGGATGATAGGTGGTTTAGGATAACGGTTAAGGGAGGTTAAAGGTACTGGGTGTAAGCATGGACAGATAACACTGTCCACTTATAGATGAATAGATTACACTATTCATCTATAGTGTAATCCTCCTGGCAATTGAAGATATTCAGAAATGAACTTTTCTGAAGGTAGAATATGAAAAAAAATATATCTTTTTCTGGTTTTATACCTGCTGTTCTGCACTGCGTCAAGGAGGAATTTTAGCATAACTCAGAAATGTTATCATTATGAGTTATGAAATCTTAATCTTATTGAGAGTTTTGCTTAGTTTTGTTTGTACAAAACAGGATAGATAAAGTTTTACTAAAATATTTCTACTCAGAAGAATATGTGAAAAGTATATACTTCTCTTCTAGAAACAATACCGTAGCTTTTAAAATAAGCTAGAAAAACTCTACCAGGACTTAAATTTTAGCCATTGCTTAAATTTTGTCTTAGATTTGTATGAACTAGGCTCTAATAGTCACCTATGATAAATAGAGGCACATTTACTTCAAGTGTCAATGAGCAGGACTGTTCATGTTGTTAATATTTCCTTGAAGGATTTTAATAGAGATTTCAACCCAGAAAATTTATTGACATATTGGGATGGCTTTAAATCCAGCCCAGTGTTTTGTTAATTTTATACCCACAGAATGTGTTAAGTTTACTCCAGCTAATTTTCAGAAACATTTTACAATATTTGGCAAATATTTTTCAAATAAATATTTGTGTAATCCACAACACTGTAAGAATGTATTAATCACATTGATAAACAAAAAAATAAATGATCTTGCACAGAGAGATTTGACTCATGTCTGGAGATAAGAAATACCCTTAGTTATTTTCTTCATTCAGCTGAAGCTCAGTATTCAAATCATTTTTCTGATTTCCTACTGTATTTATTTTCCTTAAAAAGTGATTTATTTCACATCCTGAAACTAATTGCCCATGAAATTTCATTTCAATTTAAAAAATCATTTTAATTAGATCTGTGGCAGTACAATAAAACACCTTAAACATTTCTACTGTTTGTTAATATTTCACTTTCTTATTTCAAATAAAACAGCACAGTTTGAGGAGGTTATGCTTGTCTTTCAGGCATAATAAAATCTGCCCTCCAGAGGGAATGGGAAAAGGGGAATGAAATTTAGCATGCTACGTCTTATCTTGGAGAAAAAAAAAGTGAGTCAAGAAAATTAGGAGGTTATAATGGATAAGCTTGAAGACCTTTAACTGTACTTATAATAAAGGGCATATCAAGCAGAGAGATCATGATCTCTTCACAAAGCCCTCCAGTATTATCTTTAAGCTAAAGAGGAACAAGAGCTACTGATTGGCACTTTGTTACTTGAATGGTGTCCCCACTGATGAGGCAGAAAGGCCATTAAGGATGATTTTTACACTATCCAAAATCGAGTAGATGTCAAACTTAAAACTGCGAAAGTTGTAATGCATTTCTAAAAAGAAATGTGCCCAGGCCCAGAAAGCAGTGTCTCTCCCAGGCAACCAAGATTATACATATATTTCTTCCTCTTTATTACTTGCCCAGGACGCTCTTCATCATAATGTCTCCTTTCCTCTTCTACAAACCAAAGTATCATCTTCATTTATATGCAGTATGAACCTACTGCCACTACTGCCACAGTATAAATGTGCTATATTAAAAATTTAAAATATTATTTTTTACTCTCCATCAAGATGAAAAGTGAACCTTCTTCTCAATTGCAGCTCTGCTTCTGCACTGTTGTCATTCTTGTATTGTATGGTGGCACATGATTGCTAATAGGAAGCCAAATTCCTACAGACCTTAATTTAGGTCAGCTGTACTCTGAGCTGGACTCCACATGACAACAAACACAGAAGAATTTTCAAACGTAAGCTAAGATGGTTGCTATGTTTCACTGGGAATTAACTTCTTTGATCTAGTGTCAGAACAATAGCAAAAAGGAATGTATGGGATGGGTTATCTTTCAGCACAAGGTTCTTGAAAGCTGAAGGACATATTATTTGCTTTGGAAGCTGAAAAATCTGTAAAGTAACTCTTTCAATGCAGTCAGCTTATCTTTTTAAAGTAAAATAAAATGCCTGCTAGATGGGTATCTCTTAGATCCTTTGTCCACTTTGTTGTTTGATTTTTTTCCTTTTGCTGTGGCAACACTGGGGTCCGCATTTGTGTTTGCAGAGAAGTAAGGTTAACTTTCAAGTTGGCTGAAGTCCTGGATTTGCAAAGCACTCTGTTTTGTAATTTGAAGGTTAAATTCTTCTCAGAGAACTGTGCTGGAGTTAGCGTTCTCACTCCCAATAACTGTAGGAGCTACCTGACCTTTATAAGTGCAAGTCAACATTCCCACTGTCAGAAGGAGCATCATTGAGAGTAATCTTCACAATCACAAGGAGAAATGGTTAGCCACAGGCAGATCATGACCAGTGAAGGGGACTCAGGGAACAGTCAGATAAAACTGTTTTAACTAGATTCAAAGTGTATCTTTTACAGAGCTTCAAGTTCTATTCAAAAGTCTGCAGACTGCAGTAACCACAGCTCCCCTCCAAAATTCAACAAGATCAATGGGAAATAATAGTAAAAAGGAATTAGAAGTGAAACACACTAAATGTTTTGACCTCCAGGTCATCTTCTACCACACTGCTCTTTGGCGAATTCTGACACGTGTAACCGGAAAAGATATAAAATAATTGCCTGTTGCCTTTGTCCTCTACATACTATAAATCCTAAGGAATACTTGGCTTCCAGATTATTTGAAGACTGTACTAACACACAATACTCTGAACACTTTAATGAACCTAATAAGCATTTCCAGTTTTCCATTAGAAACAGGAGGAATTTTGAATAAAGTATCTGACCAACAATAAACAACACTGTTTTTAGTTTTGTCTTGAAGCAGTTGCAGACATATTTTACATAAACTGAAACCAGCATAGGTTTCTGCAAAAGTAGAGGAAAAAAAGAATTTCCTGTTTTGAGAAAATTATGTTTTTATGCAAATATTTCCAAAATGCAGTAGCAGTTACAAATAGCTGAATGGGCAGCAAGGGGAAAGAGCAAACATGGAACCCAACAAGAAAAGGATGGCCCATGATGGGCCGCACGTAAGTGAAACTGGTTGTTTTGATGGAAAAAAAGAAAGGTGTTATGAGAAAAATATGTTTTGGGACTTCCACCCTATTTCTCCCTCAGCTCTAGAGAGCTGTGATTACTAGAAATTCCAGAATTTTGTAAATCCCAAAATAAATGTTTTGCACCATTGCTCCTTTCATCTCATTTTTCAGTAAATGAAACGCCAGTTTACAGCAGCAAATAAATGACATCTGAAACACGGTAGAATAATGTAAATTGGAGCTAGACTGACTCAAGATGAGTTTCTAGCTCTGTTAAAGGAGGAGACAAAGGCAGTCAATTTTACAACCTAGCTAGCCTAATAAATGGAGCTTTTTTTTTTAAAAAAAAAAAAAGAAACCATTTTTCTAGGACTCATGACCTGGCTAGTGTTCTGACACATCTGTTTTAGGCTGCAACCAGGGAAACCAACAAATCCTGGAAATTTCATAATAGTTAAGGAATGTTAAAATGTTATTTGTAGGAACACCCTAAGAGTGAAAGAGATTTTAACCAGAAACTGTTTAATTTTAGGCCCACAGTCTGCAAAGATACCTGCATATCTTCACAGAAAAAGATGAATTGCTCCATCAGGTACCTAAGTTTTCATATGACTGGATTTTTTTTAATACATCCTGCAGGAAAAATATAAAATGCAGCATTGATTTCATGCCAAGTAGACCACTTCCTCAAAAGTTTCCAGACTTTACCTTGTCCTGTCAAATGTTTCATTCAGTCAGTTCTGATTGCAGTAACCATATTTTGATTTTTATAGATCAAAATATTTCAATCTTTCGTTATTGTATTGAAGATGTGTTCATTTGGACCTGTTACATCATTAATTTGTGCGAATCTGAATTTCCGTAGCCTCCTTTGCGATTTGTATTTTGGTTTTCTCTTGAGCCTTTTTTTTTTTCTTTTTCTTAATTTTCCACTGAGAGAAGATGTATTGAGATCATATAATTCTTGTCCTGGACTGTGTCTGTTCACTTTGGGGGAATGCAATGAGGTGCACTATGGGCACTGTACTACAATCTCGGTATGTTCTCCTGTATACAGGAGAAAGGCGTGAAACGGAACCAGAAAGCAAGAATGAGTAAAAAGTGAGAAAATTGACACTTAAACCAGAAGTGTCTTAGGAAAAAAAAAAATCTGTATGATATTTAAAATGTTAATTACATAGAAAGTTTTTGTTTTGCCAAAACTAATTTTTTAATCATAAAAAATGAACTCCATGAAGCAGCACTGGGGAGATACTATTCATCTAATTTATTTGTCTTTTTAGACAGATTTCAGACAACAATTGTTCAAACAATCTTTATGACTGAAAAAATAAATAACGATAATAATCATCCAACTGCAGTTTCCTAGCAATGATTTTGTTCTTTATCTGAAGTTCTTAAACCTCTCTTTATTTCTCTAGGAGAAAGGAAATGGATTTTAATGGAACAAGGCTGCCTTGGGCAACAGATTATATTCTTCAAGGTTTCTATTTTCTTCACAGAAGGAGATGTAATTTGGTACCAAAAGAATCACTTACATTTTCCCTGCTTGGGTAACATTTATTACAGCATTTTATAATGCCTGATTTCTTGAGATTTTTTTTTCAGGCTTGTCATTCTTTTGATGTAGAGGGTTGTGCTTATTATTTCTAGAGCTTGGAATATTATTATATAGAAAAATATATTATCTATTGTCTCAATAGCTAATCGTTGTTTTATCACTAATTTTTAGTTTAATCAGTAATAGCATTCAAGAGTTTGAGAACAAATTCATTTGTTTTAGGCAATGAGTTTTGGGAAGGCTGAGTTCCAATTATTCCTTCCGTTTTGAGTTTTCATGTGAATCTCTAGGCAGGGCTTGGGCTTGTTCCCTTTCACACTGATTTACTGGAAGAAGGATTTGGCATCTACAGGTTTCTGAACTCAGTGAAACAAACTCTCCATGCAGAAGTGAAATGTAATCATTATGTGAGCCAAAGTAAGAAAGAAAACTACAAGAATATAGTAAAAATGTAAAAGGAGTTTGCAAGGGAGCAATGATAAAGCAGTTGCTGATCTTCTGGGTGTTATTCAAATATCAATAGCTTGCTCAGAATTTGAAGGAGTGCACAAGACACGATCTTGTTAACTGTGAGAAAACTGTGACCAGAAAAAAAAGCAATAAAAATGATATTTCTTAAAACAAATTCTTATGTAACCAAAGGTTACAAATTCAAAGTCAAAGTTGCAATGCTCTTTCTTTCCATTATTGTCCATTATAAGTTTTTTTCGATCAACTGAGTATCAATAATTTGCAATGTTGCCTAGCACTGACCAGTGTTGGCCTCTGGATTTTTTTAAATTAATATTTCATTTGTATATTCATAATTGAATATGAAGGAAATATATTTTTTGCTGATGTAAAAATCATACCAGTCTTTTTATGAGAAACCGAAAAATACTTATTCAATACTTATTCAAATTCAAAAAAATTAAATGAATTCTAGTGTTTTACCCTCCTGTCAGGGACATTTCTTTTCTGTTGTTCTGAAAACTGCCCTATTTTTATTTCTAGACAAAGGTCTAACCCAAAACCTTTGAAAAAATCTCAATAAATTTTTGCTTAGATATCCTTGACTTTTGCAGTAAATTCTTTTAGAGTTCTGCTGCAATAAAACTGACTTGTTCTTGGGACTGAGAAGAACTTTCTTTATAAACAGAAGTGTGTGAGAAGAAATAAGGGAGTCTGTTTACTCCATACACTTAGTGATCTCTATTCTACCTGGATATTATAGAGAGAGAAATTACCTGCTTCACATGCAAAAGGAACAAGCTTCAAGTCTGTAGGCAGATTAGAACAAGAATTTCAAAGAGAGAATAGCAGGTCTAGTATACAAAGGAAATGTTTTATATAAAGGACACATAGAAAAAAAACCACACACACACCTTTGAACTACCTGGAAAAAAAAAAAAAAAAAGTTAGAGAAAACGCAGATGCTTTATTAGAGAGCTTGGCCAACACATTCAGATGTACAAAAGACCTTGAAGTGAACTTTCCATGACTGTTGAATACCAGCATGTTCCTGAGTTCCTGACTTGAGATTCAGACTCATGATATACAGAAATGTTGAGAGTTTATGGCTACAACTTAACTGGACAGCTTTAAATATATGAAATATTATTTAGAAAAAGAATTTCAACAAATCAGATGCAAGCTATCAAAGTGGAACACCCAAAATTATTAAAAACTACTAATTTAAAAACTTTGCAGTATCAATTGAAAGGGGACTAGAACTGAATCTTCATGTTTGAGTTCATCTAATGACAAACTGCTTTAGGTTGAATATTATTAAATAGTTTTCATTTTCTAACTTTTTAGAGAATGATATTGCAAGCCCAATATTCTTCGAATATAAAATTAGTTAGCTGTGTATATGTGCATGTCATACATTAAAGCATGCCTGAGAGTATATGTAAAATATAGGTTTAAAAAAAAAACAAAAGAAGGATCTATCCTGTAAACTGCAACCTCAGATGAGCCCAGCCACCCGTTCTTTCCTTCCTGTATTGTAGCAAAGTACATGTCAGCCCTCCACCAGGTAGGTATATACATGAAAAAGGTGCTCCTTTCAGTGATCAAGTGGCCAGTGGCCCTGGAATGAAGGAAATTTTCCCTTTTTTAAAAAATTATTTTTTCCTGAAAGAGCCGGTTCTTTACGTGCTGCAAAGGTAAAGTTCGAGCATGTAAGCTGGTGCTCCAGTGGCCAACTGAAGGAAAGAAAGGACCTTGTTGAGTAACAAAAGGGCAGGAAAGTCTCTGCTCTGTTGGTGCTGATATAAAAGTAATTGGCTGAATTTCAGAGAGACAGTATATGATTTTCCACACATGAGTCTTTCTTTAACTCCAAATGCCAATTCTACATTAAATCTGTCCAGTCTGAGGCACACTGATGCAATGAAAAAGAACCCAGGGGATTTTACTGAGTAATTCGTGAAGTTGTTACAAAAATATTTGTAAGAAATGAATCACTTAGTTTTGAGTGTGGATCAGACTAGCCCAGGCTATTGCCAAGTACTCGGAGGTTTGAATGAAATAGTTTGTGAAGATCTTCTTACTACATGCAGCTAAATACAGGCTCATATGAAAGGCAAAATATTCATTTGAAAATATTTGAAAATAATTTATTATTTTGGACTCTCAATCCCATATTGCACATTTTCTTGGGGTATTCTGAAAAGTGCTGCTATCACAAGGTACAGAAACTGAAATTACTAGCTGTGAATGCCACAGAATTAGTGATTAAAGTATGAAGGAATAAATTGTATTTGACTGAATTGTTGAACAAATCATGTATTGAAAGCCAAGTACAGAAATTAAAACAGTTTTATTGTAACCTGGATGATGTCAGCACTAAAGAGAGAAATCGAACAGAGAGCTTCATAACTGAAATTTGTACTTTTTCATGACTACATCTGATGGCATTTATAATTACGGAAATAAGTTTATAAAACTTACTTATTAATTGAATGTCAAAGTCTCTAGTGCTAACTACTAAAGCCAGGTTAAGAAGCACTTAGCAAAGGCAACAGAGTGAAAAGAACCTTAATTTTCTACCTTTCACATTCTAAGTCCTATTCTACTATGAAATAGGATTTTGCACACCAAATTGGCAGAAGAGAAAATAAAAAATATGCCCTGTGAAATTTTATTGTGTTGCTTTTACTTTCATTCTACTTACAGTAGTGCAATGAGATTTCCAGTAGGTTTGCTACCAGGTACAGCCACAGCCATTCCATGACTACAAATCCCAGACAAGGGTATCTATTTGCTAAGGAATGATCCTGCCTTCCCTGTGCGGGTAGCTATATTGAAACAGAAAGACAGAAACAGTTTCGATGATTGCTCACACTCCGGGAGTTCTGCTGAGACTGCTAAACCATCCTCTCATACATGGTGTCAGTTATGACTGAGAATATTCACTCTGATATTCGAAACTCGGTAGCTCCTCACAAGCAAGCATCACAAGAGATAAGAAATAATGTAAAATCAGGAGACTGCATGAGAAGCAATATTCTGCTCTTTAACCCTACACTTCCTGGACTAAAGGTCAGTTATTTCAGTACCCATATGAAGGAGTAGATCTGTCTCCTACTGCTACTTTTATCCCCTTGTACCCATGATTATTAATTATCATTGTCACAATATTCAGAGCTGAATATTTTACCCTGTTGGGAAATGAGGAGGACATGGTACAATAGGAAGAATTATATTACTGTGAAAGTGCTTAAAGAAAAAATCCAGCTTTTTAAAACACAAAAGTAATGTGGCAGTAACAACTGCCATTTTCTAGTAGAAAATAAATATATTTGCTCCAGAATCAGCAAGTGATAAAAGAAGTGAGTCTTGCAATTGGTTTTACAGATCTTCGTAAACGTCAACAAGGAACAAAGTGCAACTTCCATCAAATACTGCAGCAGCTCATCTCTATCTTGAAATAAAAATAAGCTCTTTATTCTTATAATTTTTAGAGTCTTTTATTTTTCCCACAGAAAAATTGAAACAGTAAAATCCTATTCAGTAAAGTGCCAAATCCCAACTGACTTTGAGCACCTGTTTGCAATGAACACTGCAAATAATCTGCTGGAATTTATTCTTTGGATCAAAATTCTAGTCTTTCTAATCTTTTGGAATAAAAAGTGTATTTTGAAAAGTGGAATTAATTCATTCAGTGTATTCAGTTTTTGCAGTGATTCATGCCAGAAGATCCTTCCACACTTAGTACTTGGGACTCTTGGAAGGGGCTGACAGATCTGCCTGCATCAATCACAGCACAAAAATGGCCAAAATTTGAAAGAGGTGCTAAAATCATCTGGCTGCCTCAAATGTCACAAGTCTCTCTTAAAATAAATTCTGTCCTGCCGGACTGGTATTCCCTGCAGGGAGTATCATCGGACTGCTTGTATCTCAAGTCTGCCTATCATCTGGGCTCTGGACTAGCCCTCTTTTAGATCTTCTAGCATATCTCAGCCCTGGGCTGAAGAGATTGCTCAAGAGATTTCTGTTCATGCTGATTCCCTCTTCGGCCTCTGTCGAGGGTCACTCTCGCACCAAGTGCCAGGGCCCTCCCCACAAGCCAGAGCAAACAACACCTCCACACAAAGTGAGGTCAACTCCGCTCTGCTGTTGTCTGTAGCAGGGCTTTATACCGGTGCAGGTGGGCATGCGCTGAGGAGCAGCACTCATTGGCTACAGGCTCCCAGCTGATTGGTTCTCCTCCAGGTGTTCGGTTGCTAGGCATCGGTCCAGTTCCCCACAAACTCCACTTTCCTATATATTCTTACTAAGGCCCCAACATCTCCCCCTCTTTTTTCCAAAAAACAAAGATTAGCAATAAACATTGCAACATTTACAAAAAACAAAGTAACATGGCTGTAATCCTCAGCATTTCCCCTCTTTTTACAAAAAACAAAAATTGGCAATAAACATTACAGCATTGGCAAAACAAAGTAACATAGCTGTAAACCTCAGCATTTTCCCCTCTTTTTACAAAAAACAAAAATTGGCAATATCATGCATCAAAATATTATAAACAAAAACAAAGCAACATAGTTGCAAACACAACTATGATCATTCTGGTCACACTTTTATGATAATGTTTCATTTTTAAATTCCCAAGACAAAAGAAAATGGTCCCAAAGGAATACACAATATCATTTTGCTTACAACCACAGAAATTCTTCTTGGAAAGGTAACTGTGCTCTTCATTTCAGCAACATGAGAAGGAAAAAATCTTGCCCTTTGGAGCTGGGGAGGATGGGGGTCCAAGTTAGTATGGTCAGACTGGATATGCTATCATTTTTAGTTTTCAACCGCTGGAAAGTTCTTCCAGTCACGGAGTCTGCCGCTCTTTTCAGTTCCAGACCTTGAGGAAGCTGTCCCACGATCCTGTTGCCACTGCCATTCCATCAGTCACACCTAAGCAACTGACACGGCTATCATGATCCCAGACATTGCAGTTGAAGTCGTCATAACCAGCTAGGAAGAGATGTAGCTGTCCCAGATAAGCTTGCCATCCTGGGAGGCACTGAGTAGAAGCCTGGAATCAGTCCCCCAGTGCATTGCGTAAATTTTAGCCAAGTGTTCCCAGAGTGTTCTTCTAGTACGCATTTGAATTCTCCCCACGGGGAGAATGTTGGCTGTGATCTGAGCCAAGGTGGCGTTGGCACATGCTTTCCTAGCATCCCTGATTTGGTTTTTCAGTTGCTCAGCCTCCTGGCATAACTGGTCAAGCTCACTCATTTTCCCGTGCTAAAGTTGCACTTCACTGCCACCTCTGAGAGGATCACAAATCTGCCCTTCCATCCGCTGCTCATTAACAGGCCCAGTTCGTCCGCCCGCCCCGGCCTGCTCCCAGTGACACCACGGCTCAGGGGGCGGGAGAAGGAGGAGAGGGTGGTGGTTGGGGGGGGCGCTGGCTCTCAGCTCCTCCCCAGGGGACCAGTGCACATTGATTCTAATATGTGCACGTCAGTCTCTAATCACTGTGGATTTTGCCACAGAGAGGTTGACTCCTGCACTTCCTCGGGTTGCGGCGGAGAGTTCACAGAGGCAGCCATAGTCTGGGGATACTTGTTCGCCGCGTCCCTCACAACGCGGTGGCTCCCATTTCCCTGTATCGGCATGCCCTTCTTGCGGAACCGTGATCGGCACTCCGCTGCCTTATGCCCGAACCTTTGACATCTCGTACAGGTCCCATTAAATCCTCTCGGGGCCATACCTTCCATCCTGAATCTGTTAGGACACTTCCTCCTCATGTGTCCTAATCGACCACATAGGAAACATGTCCCATGAAATCTCTTGTCTTCCTTTCTAGACATTCTTTCTCCTTTAATTGCTGCGGCCAAAGCCACACCATGTATTTTTGCTTTTTGTTCTTCCTCCATCAATGGCGCTCGGGCACAGGTCTCTCATTTGGACAATTGAAGCTCCTGGTGGCAAAGTAGCTAATAGTTGCTTGCAAGTTTGGTTTGCGTTTTGAACTGCTAGATCTTTTGCCAATATTGCTTTCATTTCCACAGGCTCATTAGGTGCCATATCCAGGGCTTCCTTCAGTCGATCAACAAAGTTGAAAAAAGACTCATTCGGCTTTTGTGTTATTTTGGTGTATGGCAACTGTGGCGTTCCTATTTGTGGTAGTGCAAGAAAAGTGGCTAGCGCTGCATTTTTTGATTGCTGTAGTATCCTAGGGTGGAGCGCTGCCTGGGCCTCAGTTGCCCGGTAACGCCCATTGCCCATCAGTTGATCAAGGGTGGCAACCTTTAATGGATCGTCCATACTGCGATTTAGATTCTCCAATTGTTTTTCCTCTAATCTTTCCTGCCATTTTGCTAACCAAAGCATATAAGCGGTAGAGGAAAGCAGGAGCTCCATTATCGCTCTGCTATCCGCAGGTACCATATGGGAATATTTAAACAGAGCAGAGACCTGATTTCTCACCAACTTATTGTCGTGCCCATACTGCATTACTGTTTTTTGTATGCCTTGAACCAGTTTCCAATCGAGAGGTTCCCACCTGGGGCCCTGGGCTCCCGTTACTACAGGAGCTGCTAGTGGTGTTAATACAAATTCTCCTTGTAACTGAGCATTCTCTATGAGTCCTTTATACCGTGCTCCCGCATTAAATGTTGGATCAACAGGTGGCATTCCCTCATCATTACTTCCACCTGCAGTGGCTGGGAGCTCCGGCAACAATCCTTCTTCAGCTGGGTCACTTCCTCCAGCTGCTTTCTTTTGAATCTTAGGAGCATCTTTTCGTGCCTCCCACTGCTCCAATTGTTTGTCTACACTTTCCAACCCTTCCACTATAGCCCTGTGGGCAGCCTTATATGCTGCCTTCACATCTCTGGCCCTGGACCCGCTGTCTAATCGCCGCATTTGTTCTAATAATTCTGTCATTCTCTCTGCCTGTCCCCGAAGTTCTTGTCGCCTTTTTTGAACCACGGCATTATCATCGTCCGATCCATCTGGGATCGGTACTTTAACTGGGTCCACTTCCATTTTGGGCGCTGTGGGGGGTGGTCGCTCCTCCCCCTCCCATGGGGGGAGATACTCATCCACTCCCCCCCATACTTCTTGTTCGGCCAAAGTTACTGGACATGCCTGTTTAGGTGAGGTTACCTTTCTCTTATTATCTATTTTCTTACACTGAATTGGCTCAGTATTGTTAGTACATTCAGAACTTTCAGACCCGTTTTCCTCCTCTTCTCCATGGAGCGCTTCCCAGAACGCAATAGCGACTAACTGCTCAAACATAGGCCATATGAGACGATACGTTTTTGTGAGGCGCCACGCTTCCTCCGAGCCTAATTGTACACCGTCCCATAGTTCTTTTCCTACTCGCTCCCATGATTCAAATTTACATGCCTGGGAGGCTTCTTCTATGATTTTTCTCTTCTTACAAAATAGCAACAAATCAGTTAACTCGGTTTTCGAGACCTCAATCTTAGTTTTTTGAGCAAGCCTTACGAAGCGTTCAACAGTATCACATTCCATTGCTGTTGCAGCAACTTTCACTCTAGATGCACCAATTCCCATTCTGACTCACCAGGTCGTGGTCACAATCCGCTTTTCTCCAGCAAGATCCCTCGCACGATCACGTCGGGGTCACCAGATGTCGAGGGTCACTCTCGCACCAAGTGCCAGGGCCCTCCCCACAAGCCAGAGCAAACAACACCTCCACACAAAGTGAGGTCAACTCCCATCTGCTGTTGTCTGCAGCAGGGCTTTATACCAGTGCAGGTGGGCATGCGCTGAGGAGCAGCACTCATTGGCTACAGGCTCCCAGCTGATTGGTTCTCCTCCAGGTGTTCGGTTGCTAGGCGTCAGTCCAGTTCCCCACAAACTCCACTTTCCTATATATTCTTACTAAGGCCCCAACAGGCCTCTCTAATAAAATTTTCAATGAAAATGTCAATTTGAGCAGCCCTTCTGATTTTCAATTTCAAACCAAAAAGGGCAAATATTGTACATTCTGTTCCAAAACCCTTTTAGCTTTGGATTAGGGAAAACAACAAAGACAGAGTGATCATCTCCAGAGGAAAAAAAAAGAAAAAAAAGTCGGAACAGGACATGTTATCTTCCATAATGTGATAATGACTCAGCTGACTGGAGATTACTTCCTTTCGGTCCCTCTGCAATAGCTACGGTGATCAGAGAAGTCTGGAAATCTTACAGATGAAAACTTGTTTTCAGGAAGCTTCCCCTTGAAGCTCACCCTCGCAATGCTCAGACAACACAAACACAGACATCTAGGTTTTAAGGTTGAAATTTTGGTCAGGTTGGAGTAACACCAGGTTGCTGCCTATATATGTTGCCTTTTCAGACCTTGGATTCTAGGGGAGAAAGAGTCATTGGCTGTCAGCTTCTTCAACTTCATTTAATTAAGTCAACAGCCCCTGAAGCTCAGAATAGAACTTTTCCCTTTTAAGATTAGTGATAAATTGATATAAATACATACAAAGTAAGACTGATTTCCTTCACAGATGAGTACCCATCAGCAGAATCAGTTCACATTAAAAAGAAGTTCTGTCTGTAATTATATTAATGAGCCAGACAGCTGAAGCTGCGATGAAGAACTGACCCAAGTAGGAGTTAAGTAAACAAGGATGAATAACAGGGTAACTACCATGAATTAAAACCTTGATAAGATGGGGGAAATAAAAGATAATGATAAAGTGATTATTGTCAAAGGATCCCATAAATTACTGGAGGATTTGGGTGATTCAGTGTAGCTACTCGTTTGGAGGAGAGGTTAATAATAAAGCACCCTGCTGTCACTTTTCTCAAAATTTGTTATCATTTATTCATTACATGCTATCCTTTTTAGATGATTTCAAAGTACTGTATATTTGCACAAGTATTTTAGAATTCTGACATACAAATGGATTCATAATTCCATGCAACAGAATGTATTTCATATACAGTCACCTTTTGGCTGTACTGTGCTGAAAAAACAGTGCTGTCTGCTTAAGCCATTGGCATTTAATAGACATAGGTTATGTAATTCGCTTAGTTTGGTAACTGCTAGAGTCACTATTTTAACTTTTTTAATAAAAAATGTCTATTCTAGGCATATAAGATACTAATGAAATAAAAATTCCAAATGGTAAATTTATGTTTATAAACTTACATTAAGAAGAGCAATGAGTAACTGAAAATTACGTCTTTCAAATATTGCAAGTTATAAAATGAGGTTGATAATCTTTTCAAATATTTTTACATGTCATTTATAACTTAAAATAATTTTATCCAGATTCTTCTATTATCATATTTTTATCCATGTTTAAGTATGGATTTTTTCATGGCTCTTGCAAACTGTTTGATACCATCTTCCAATCTGCAATATCTTTTTCTACAGAGTACCTCCTGTTGTTAAAGAAGATATTCAACATTTTCTAGGTTAAATGCACAGCAAAAACTGCTAAGATTTCCAAAGAAAATTACATTTCTTTGTTGCAGTTATCTATTATCTTCAGCATCGTCATCACGCATCATATGGTAACACTTTCATTTCAAGAGAAGTTTTACATTTCTTATCTTTAAAGTTCAGAATCCACAGATCTAATAATACTCATGCTGATAATGCACTTCAGTAACTGTTGTATGTAGCAAATATTTCTGCATGCAATTTTAAATAGTTATTCAGCTGAATAATGTCCCAATTCATAGGATCTATTTTAAATGCCAATGTGTTCTCTCCATTAATATCACAAGAATGAGACTGGCATTATTACCACTGCATAACAAATGAGCTGATACAATGAATCTCAAGGCACATTACTCTGCGTGCAGCTGTGCTATCACAGGTATGAAAATTTATTCTCTACATTGTAAGACATTTTATAAAATACTAAAGGATAACTTTCTTTTAAATAAGGTAAACAGGATTTAGAGGCAACATTATGTCAACATTTCTCTACTGCAAAATCAAAGGGTGTGCACTAAGGGTGGACATGATGTCTACTAAGATGGACATTGAATTTATTCTCAAAGTTTTTTTTCAAAAGACATTGTGCTTTCTGAACAGTTGTATCCCATTTCTACAAGAAAAAAAAGCAAGGGGCCCTTTTAAAGGCAGACTTCAGAATAGAAATTTTAATGTGTAGGAAGAAATATAAACATTCAAAAATATGTTTTATAGTATCTTGTAATAGTAACAAATCAAGGAGAAGAATACTCAAAGTTAACATATTATTTAATATTTATTCTTAAAATTAATTTGGCTGAAAATGAAGTGCTGAAGATTGTCTTTGGAGTACAAAGAACTGTGGTTGTTACTGTGTCTTCAAAATGTAGACATGTAGATTTTACTTCTCAATAGATAACTAAGGATCAAACTCTAGACTAAGAATGAAATGCCAGATATGACTCCTTCATAATTACTTTATTTGCATAATTACTTCAAAATCCACTGCATTATTTTTAAAATTATTTTGTTATTTTTATTTTGATCTGATTAAAGTTAGTATTTTTTTAAATTGTCTGATGGGGCTAAAAGATTCTAGGCAATGTACTGTGAAGTCATAAAAAATCCTGTCCTTCAATTTATGGATGTGTATCAGAAATACATATTTGTTTAGACTTATGGGTGTTTTTGACCATAGGAAGAGAATAAATCTAATTTAATGTTCTCGATAACTACCACACTGCTCCTGCAGCAAAAGGCAGTACATTTAGAATACAGACACCTCCTACAGCAACCTCTTTGCTTCCTGACTGAAAGATAGGCAACTGGCAATTAATTGGCAGTAACGTCAGTAAGTTCTATTTTCTTATTTAATAGGATTCATCAATGAGAAAGAAATACGCAAATACATAACCTCCAAACAATACTGTTATTTTCAATATGAAGTACTTCAATTGCATCAGTATAAAATATGCCAGCATTTAGCTTAACATTCATTGTTTAATATTATCTCATTAGCATAAATAGTATAATAGTATAAAATTGGTATAAATATGATTAAGCTGATTTCTGATGTTATGTAATTATTTCTTATAATTCAGGGACTGTCTGATTCCATACTCTGTTTTCTAAATGTAAAAATAATTTTAACATGAAACCTTGTGGGAGAATTGGGAAATTAAGAGAAAAACTAGGGCCTAACAGAAGTTATGGCATTACAGAGGCTTGCTTGAAGTAACAGACAGTTACCACTTCCAGGGTGGTTGGTATGTGCAGAATCTACTTCTCCACAATTCCCTTGGCAACACAATCTGCCCTCCCAGCACACACTAATAAGAGTAAAGGAAGAGTGGAGCAGAACAGAGACACCATGGCCAACCTGTGTGGGATTCCCTGTGGAGGTGGCGACCTGACGGTGCCGGGCAGCTGGTGAGCGAACGGAGGGTGGAGCCGAGTGAAGACACCGCGGCCAAACTCTGTTGTGCTCCCTGCAGACGTGGCGACCTGGTCGTACCACGCAGCTGATAAGCTACATAGTACAATAAGATGTCTGGTGCTGGGCCAACAAGGGTGGCAGATGGATTTATGATGGACTTTGCTCATTCTAATCTCATTGTAATACCAATACACAACCCCATCCCAGAAGTTAGCCACTTCCAAAGAACGACCACTCCTCGCTGAGCATGCTCTCTGGATTTTCAATTAACTCAAGAGACCTTTTAAACCAATCATGAACGAGAGTAAGTATGACTAGAGTCACTCAAGCGCCACCTAAATGTAAAAGAAACTTGACTACCTGTTTTGAAGGTGATTGAACCTACAGTCCACAGGCTGTTTGTGGACCCGATACTGCCAGAGGCGGGCCTCTAGCTGGTCATACTATTTGTGAATTCAATTCGCTGTTTGGTAGGCGATCAGACCTACCAGTCTATAGACTGTTTGTGAATCTGGTACTGCCAGAGTCAGGCCTATAGTTACCACAGTATTTGGCATTCCTATTAAGAGATGAGTCCAGTCCCCAGTCCTTCTAACCTTTGAGAATCGGCTGGAGCTCAAGGGGATTCATCTCTTACCAAATTTGCGCCCCCACCATTAAACCACAACAAAACTCTTTAGTCAGTGATACATGCTGTCACACATTGTCATTTCCCCTTTTGTGACAGTTATAGCATTCAGAAAGACACTATAGTGTAAACACTCAAAGAATAATTTTCTAAATAATAGGACTTAGGCTTTTTTCTTCCTGACAAAAAGCCCTAGTAACTAGCAATTCAAGAAGGGAAAAAAAAAATCCGAAAATATATATATATCTCATGACTGAACAGACGAGATTAGAAAGCAAACAAGGTTTTTAAACCAGAATCACTGCTAACAGCTGGAGAATGCTTGAACTGTCCTTTTAGGTTGCAGCTTTTAGTACATGGGAATATACGCTCTTGTTCAGGTTGGGTGCTCAAGTTGTTCTGGAGTGCCAACACCATCTGGTTGTTCTCTTTGTCTGGAAATTCAAATTACTACTCCTGTTAGAACCCATTTCATAACCTACTTTTGACATTCATCCCTATTTTGCAGGAATACAAACAGAGTTCAAAATCCTGTTCTGATTAAGAGCAACTAAAATTTCTTTGAACAGAGGTGAGCACACACAAGTGTCATTTGCAGTAAGACAGTCTTATTTTCTTGCAAGGTGAGGAATCAAGGGTATTCACTGTTCCATGTTACCTTAGTGAACATTTGAACTTTCCTTTTCATAGCAAAATTCACTTTTGTGCATAGGGCCGTCTCAGTATGACAATAATATATCCCATTAAAACTAATTTAAATAGTTTTTAAATTATAAAGGAGGCTTTCTACAAATGATAAATTTCACTCTGAATAAATGTCATTTACCTAGTAAAACAGAACCCATACTTTTAGCTTTCATGATTTTCTGAAACTCATAATTTTCTGGTCCTAATCTGGCAATGCTACCTTTTTTCTTGAATCTTTATTTTTAGGGCTAGATATCAATGCAAATAGCTGATTTTTATTGCAAGTATATGCTGATGAAGCTTACAATGTGAAAAAAATCTAGCGTAGCAGATTCCAGGCACCTGATTACAGGAACAGAGTTTTAATTAAGTCTTAAAATGGGAGACAAATGTTGGCCGTATTGGCAAATACTTGACAAGTAAGTGATAAAATCAAGTAAGAAGCATATTGAAGAAGTGTGGAAATATCAGTGCTACTGTATGTCTCAAAAATTTATAGCACTATCATGTGACTGCCATTATTAAATAATGCTGAAAGGTCAAGTAGCACTGAAATAGTGTATGAGCCATTATCAGTAATCAGGAAGACGCTATCAATATCTTTTGACTGAAGACTTTTCAATACCAAATGAGGCCCAATATGAAATCAGACAAGAGCTTATCATATAAAATGTCTTTAAGGGAATTAATAACTAAAGGACATGAGCAATACAGTTTTAGTTTATCTGTCCCTTACCTCTTACAGCCTTTTCAACAAATAATACATATATAATGTAATATTTTATATATATATATTTTATATATATATATATATCTGTGGAACAAATGTTTTAAAATGTTTAAATTTTTAAATGTTTTAAAACATTTTCAATAATTATAAAATGTTTGGGTTGTGTTATTTTTTCAATCAGTTCTATCTGCAGGACAAAACGTGAAAGAGATATTTGCTATACGAATTCTATATAATAATGATTGCTTAAGCAGAGCAGTACCACTTACGTAAAATCTAGTAACTATTAGAATGTCAAGATTTCAGTCACAGATAATTTTGTTCCTTTCAAAATGTTAGTAATCTTTCAGATTACTTTATGTGGGAGCTTGTTAACATCTTTAAGATCCTCCATTTGCAATTAAATGTTAATATGTGCTAGAGGAAGGAGTCACAATTTTCAACACTTCTGCAGTAAGATAGAACACAAATAACATTTTCAAAAGTGATCTGGGCCCAAAACATCGTAGGTGTTGTGGAGTCAGTTCATGGTGGTGAGGTGCTTGCAAACCTCGAATGATCTTGGATATAGATATTAAAATTGCTTTTGAAAGCAGTGATGCACGTTACACAAGCACACATGTATGTTTTCTAAAACAACTTACTCTTGCGGACTACCCAAAGAGTAATATTAGAGCAATAAAACTGTTAAATTGTTCATTTTTTTCATGACCTACTTCAAAGTGCTTTATTTTCACTTCTATTCATCTCAAGTCATGAAGCGGCTGAAATTCTTGACCATTTGTAGAGTAGGGCTATAGCTTACAAATGCTTTTGGTTCCTGAGCTTGTACCCAATGTTCCATAACATATATTCCATATGTAACATATGGTAACAAGAACTGTTATACATACCTATAGGTGGCCCATGAAGACATCAAGGACATCTAGAGAATATTTTTAAAATATATTGAAGATTACATCTTGCCATCATTACGACATTATCCAACGTCCAATATTATTGCAGGTGTGGTCTTCTGCAAATTAAATCCTTGTCAAGGAACACACTGCAAATGTTTTAATTTAATAAAGGCTTTCTCTCATATTTAGGTCTTTGAAATGACATAAATAAAAGGATAAATGATATTAACTGTAGTCTTCAGAAGCTATACAGTCATTCATTCCCTAGCACTATCTCCACATCTGTCTTGTTTCTTGTATTGTTCTAGGATCATAATACCTGAGTATGTAAGAGATGATTAACATCTTTTTGATTCAGGGAACAATTTTAATATAGAACATTTTAAATGCATTCTTTTAAATACTACTTCATGCATAACATTTATTATAGTAGTTTGGGGAAAAAAAAAGACTTCTAAAATTCACTGTGGGCTTCTCATTGTGACAAGATGTTGAAAATGAGAAATTTATCAGTTGCATGAAAACATAATTAAAGAGAATGTCTACAAGCTTCAGTTAGGTCAACAAAATAGACTATGTAATTGCATTTTGAAGAAATCGTACTCCTAGAATTATAATTAATTAATTCACAATTACGGAAAAATCATAAAGGATTCAGAAGTTGTTAAATTTGCAAATGTAGGTATTTTTCAAAGACATTTTGAAATTAATTTTGATATTTCCCCCTGTGATTTATTAAAGCCTTAAAACATTGAAGATAAAAATCTATATTTTGTTGGCTGGTTACACAACCTGGTATTTTTTTGTGCTCAGTAACTGAATTACACGTATTTTTATGTGTTATTAATACTGTATAAAGTTTGTTAATATCCTTTGAGATGACTGCTAAAACTTCTCTTTCATATTGAATATCGTAAGTATTACTTTTTGCTCTAAATGAAAGGCTCATTTTTTTAAGAAATACAATTTAAAAGACTCAATTTTCATACGAAAATCTATCCTCCTTTTTAAGTTCCATTTTTTAGGGAGAGTGAAACATTTGGAGTTTTTTGTTTGTTTGTTTGTTTCTTGTTTTTTTTAACCAATCCCTATAAAATATTTCAAACATTTGCCATGGAGTAAAGTATTGTTTGGAGTAGGCATTCATGCCTGGGTTCAGCAAGCTACTGAAAGGATTTTAATTTAATTGGACTTCTAAAAGACTTGAACTTAAAACAATCTTAAACTTTTTGCTGAGCTTTTGCTAAGGTGACTGAGACTGCTCCAGCTGACTGCATTAATAATAGAAGCTTTCACTATATATACGTAAATATGATAATGTCTTTGAGACATGTTGTAGAGCAATAACTCAAGCGCAGTACCGAAGACATTTTAACATATTTAACATATCAGATTCATCTTCTAGTGCTACCATTTTGTAGCATTAACTACTACTAAACAGTATCTGCAACAGTTTTCTCTACATCCTTTCATGCTATGCTACAGGCTTTTCTTTTTGAAATAAATTTAGTATGTAGTACATTTTTGAAAGTACTCATGTTTTAACTTGTGAGCATCAAACTTCTGGGTTAACAAGCCTAAAACAAAATAAATTGTTTCGATCCTTCCATTTTGCTCATATAGCGGTCATAATTCAATTCAGAGCTCAGCTGGTACACCTTTCTTTATAACCCACACAATTGATACCTGTGATAATGAGCTCACCTGATTGATAAGAAACAGGAACACTTGCTTACCAATAGAATACTTTTCACATAACAACCTTTTCAACAGCAATTCATAGGAACACTGGATATGAGAATTATTATCTCAGTAGAGATATGGTTTTATGACACATTGCAATTTCCTCCTACCCTGTTTCTCAGTGCCCCATATGTGCTGTTATTCTGTCTTTAGCCTCACAGAGACTAGTGGCTTCATGATCTCTCCTCCTACTAATACATTCCTCCCTTCTCCAAGTAGACCACCCATTTCTCCCACTGGCTTATGCGGTTATCATAATTAGGTAAAACTCAGAGCTATTGCTCTATGCTAAATGATAAATTAGCTGATACTGTTTCAGATTGACAAAGGATTTGAATGACCCAAATCTCTTTTTAAACATGTATTATTTAATCTATTTTTTTAAAATGCACACAAACCATGCCTTAGGGAAATCCTTATATCATCACAGTCACAACAGCACTACCACTTCCTCTTACAAACACAGAGGTGAGTCCTGTGTGCAAGAGAGGTGCCTCACTCAATTGATTCTCTTAATATAAAATGATAAATATTATTATAACTTCACATTATGGCATGCTTTTTGAAATGGAGTAAAGACTTAAGCAGAAAAAGATTTATGTTGGATAGTCATCGTAATGTCTTAGATTTTAAGGCTTTAAGTAGATGTATGATTGAAGGATTTCTTACCAAAAAAAGAGTGAAATCGTTTGTTAGTGGAACTGAGGAATCTGAAGCAAAGATTAATGAGCATCTGTGTTTAAGCAAATATATTCATATTGCTGTAGATATAAAAGATGCCCCAAATGCTCATGCAAATTATGACATCATAGTAATAAAACAATGTCCATCAGTGATCATCTGAGCTAGTGTTCATCAAAAACCTGGCTAATAAATGAAGAGCAAACCCATAGTTTATGAAATGTTTAAAAAGCCATTAGTTTCTGAAATGATTCTAGACAAGAATCCAACCAGAAATTTTACATATTTCCACACATAGTATTACGTACCATCTGTAGCTTATCATTTACAGCCTCAAATTCTTTCCTGATAAAGGTGGGATTAAAAAAATCATTCCTGATTCAGTAACCGTGCCTTGACTTAAAATAGCATGTACAATTGGGAAAGATTTGTTTGCTTTCATGACAGTGTATACTCTCTGAATGATCTCTGAGGATGACCTTCCAAAACATGCAGCTGTTATCTATCTGAAACACACATCAAATTAAATGTGTTCTCTTCTTCTGTCTGTACAACATGTATTATGCAACATTACATCATTGATATGTAATGAAAACCCCAAATTCTTCCGTCACTCTGCACATCTGGAATTGCACTGATGATGGAGTGCAGCTGTTGCCTGCCTTTTTTGTGAACTGTGATACAGAAGCACACAGCATTTACTTAAAATTTTTTACGTATGAAATAATGGGTGACTGGAATGTGCATTCCTACTTCATCTCATGCCCAGTTTTCAGAATGCTGTCAAACCAAGCAAAGATATACATACAATATTTCTAGGGTAAGATGTACAAAGAATGAAGTTTCATCCCTTTTAAGAGTCCCTGAGAACAGTTTATTTAACAATATTGTGAATCATTGAAAAACTTAGTGACAGAATATTGTGAGTGTGGAGTTCACTTCAATACTGGTAAATATTTGTCATAAGAATGGATCAAACCCTTGGGGTATACTGACCATTACTCTTAATGCTTTTGGCTGTTTTTTGAGTAATGTTTATTTAACTCTACCCTAGTGCAATTTTCACCTAAGAGAACAGTCTGAAATCCAAAGTGAAAACTGTCTCTCTACTTTGTATTGCTTCTCTCTTATGCACAGCATTTATGTTTCAGATGGAAAAAAAGAAGAAAAAGGAAAAGAAAAAAGAAAAGGAAAATGAAAAGAAAAAGAAAAAGAAAAAGAAAAAAAGAAAAAAAGGAAAAGAAAAATCTGTGGAGAGAGAGATTGCATGAGTAAAGCTCACCTTTTTATTCCCTCTGATCATCCTGCCAAAGGCAAAGTTGTGCATAATTTTCGTAATTCTGCCGAATAGCAGACAAATAATCACATTCTAGTCTCATAGAATATGGCCTTATCTAAATAGTTTTCTCTCTTCCTTTTGAACATATCCTTATCAAGTTTCCAGGGACTTTATTAATGTCTACAGTTTATCCTGCCATACACTCTTGGCCTTTAAATGATAAATTGATGAAATTCAATAACACTTCCACAGAGCCCCATCTACGGAGTACCAAAAAGTTTTTTTCAAAAAAAAAAAAATAATAAAGCTGCATACTTTAAATGAAATATTAAACTTCTCCGCACATCTAAATTTTGGTGCGAACAATAAAAAGTGCAAGAGGATGTTTAATTTCCTGACACAGAGAATAGTTTACATACCTTAATTGCAAAGCTGAGCAACTATGTACATTTCCTCATTTAGGAAGGTACAGATTGGTCCCTAAAATAGGCTGTTATCTCCAGCAGACAGAGCAATCCAAGATTGTACAGTGCACAAAGAACTGATTTTTCACCTTAGCTTTATTTGTAAGAGGGACAGGAGAGGGAAAAGAATGTACACATATCTCAAGCCAGCTTTAACCTCCTTAGAAGTGGTGATGCCTCCTAGGTATGCTATATGACGTGACCTGAATAGGGTCCAAGCTCAGGCAGAGCAGAAATGGGCTAGTCCATCTGCCCTCCTCTCCCATCCTGCTCAGTGGTTCACATGGATTCAGCCTCACAGAATTACAGGCATGACATGAGCAGCACAGTTGCCCTAAACTCTATATAGTCGGCTGAGAAAGCTAGCCACTTTAAGGAGATCATTCAGTCCTTAAACAGGATAAATTGCTCCTTGAAGGTCCCTATCTCTCTCCATTGACTAGGGAAGCCTATGGCAACTTCACTTCTGGTTTAGATAAAGTAGTTGGATGTTTAATGCTGTGCGGGAGGAAGCTGGGCTTAAGGCTTCGGGGCATAGTAGGGCTAACACATCAACAGTGAGCAGTATCTCCAGCCCTTGTAACTGTTCAACCCATTTTTCTGCATTCGTGGTTTGAAATGACTGGATTAGGTTACAGAATTTGAGGATACACATCCAAATACCAACAACAAGGAGAATTAATTAAGATTTTTTTTAAACAGCTTAATTCTGAAGAGTCTTCTGTTTTATAAAGGAAATGACCACAAAAACAGACAAATAATGTATTATAGCAAGAGCTTGCTAAAATATCCCTAAAAGTGCAGCCTGTGAAGATGTTGCAGATCAAAATATGTTTTTCACATGATTTTCTCCCTAAACATGGCATCAGTCTTTGAAAACCGTAATGCAAAATAATAGAAAGCAAAATATCCTCCACAGATATTTTAACCAATCAGTGGATTATCTGAAGAGAAACCTTGGCATCACAACAATAGGAAAATAGTAATCGAACTCTTAATGTGAAAGGTGACTGCACAATAAAAGTGGACAGGCTGAATTTTTCCTGGCTTGAATTTGGTTTAGATTTTTGTCTGTATAAAATACTATTATTTTAGATATTGTATTTTACAATTATTTTCAGACTTTTTTTGTGTATTTTCATAGCTGTAATCCAAAGTCCCTCTCCTCTGAAATCACTAAAACACTTTATTTGATCCCTCCGTTCGCAAAATAATTCTCCATGAGCATACATATGTATGAGCATACATATCATTCAATATTATAATTGCTCTAATAAAAGCTAGAATTCAGAGTTAACTTTTATGGTGCTTAAACTTAATTATAATCGTATGTTAATTTAGCATTTGGTAAACTAAATACAAAGAGAGCACTGAAGAAGATTCTTTGTTAATCATTTGCATAGCCTAAGCACCTTCTTCCTGTTCCATCCCTTCATGAAGCCAAAAACTTTGCATCTGGGAAAATATCATATTGTGTTATATATCTAATATATCATATAGATATCATATAGTGCATTTATAATAAAAGGAATCTGAAAGGTGAATTTCCTTCATGATCAGAATTACTGTGACTAGAAAGACACAATTATTGTTGCATGTTGTCTTGGATAGGATAGTATGCACAAACATTTTCAGTCACAGCTTTGCATTTTGTGCTTTCAGTCTGCCAGTTTAATTTTCCAAACCTGTGGGACTCCTTGATTTTAATAAGATTGCTGAAGGAATAGATGACAAATGTAGAGGTAGCATAATATGTTTGCTGCAGATCATTCCCAAAGCTGATAAACAAAGAGCTTTCTTTATTCAAATTTGGACATAGGAACAATGACAACACTTAGATTTCCTGGAATCCTTCTTGTGATAATGGGTCACGATAACCTCTCATTGTGCCAGGATACCAACATTTTAATTTCTGGAATGAGGAAAAAGAATTGTGGTGCATGATAGTTCATATGAACTGCCAGAGGACCAAGCTCTTCATCACTCTTTAGAAGCCTGAGGCATATCATTTATGGGAAACCACATTATGTTTTATATATATATGTATACATCATATGTTATAATGACATTAAGACGAGATGAAAGGAAATTTGAAATTGGAGCCAAGAAACCAGCCTCATTGTTTTCACTATGTTTCAGGATAGTGGCACAGATGATATTGTAGAAGTGTAATGACTCTAGTGGCAAATGTTGCACAAACTCTAATGGGAGAAACTGCAGTTGTATTAATCTTGCACTGTATGCATGTGTCCTATTTCAATGAATATTCAATAGCAGTCTTTTAAAAAATGAGAAAATTCTAAAAGTAACAAAGAGCATTTCAAAAATTGTTAAGTACATATTATTTCTTTGGACAACCACCAATCCACCTTTCATGAAACAAATATTTTTTGCCTGTTGTTTGGGGAGTTCTGAAATTTCCAGAATAACAGCTGCACAATGATGAGTACAGATGATTCTGCTATAACTGTCATTAAATTTACCAACATTAAAGAGCTGAAGGCAGTCTGACTGTTGAGAGAAAGATAATAAAACAAATCCAAAATCATCTTCACATCTGTATCATTTACTATCTCTAGGCTTGCCTTCCATATCGGTCCTAATAAAATGATTCGATTGTGATTCCAAAGTACTGTACAGGTGGACACAATATTAATTATTTACTAACTCATCCTAAAAATTGCCCTCAGTTTTAATTCACCTATCTTCAGATACGACAAAGTTTGCAGATAATATACAGAGAGTAAGTTTGAAGAATATCAAAATTTTCATCATAAACAACGAGATACGTCATGACAATATCTCAAGGATTCCATTAACTACATTAACTAGATGTCAAAGACTGGCCTCAAGTACTGTGACTGGAGTTTCCTCCTGCAAAACCAATCTCAGAGGTGCAAGAAGGTTGCTGCGAAGAAATCTGTCATTGTAAAGCCAAGATTTTTGGGTGGAAATGCTTAAAGATGATACTAAGCACCTATACTTGCATAAGGGATATATTTTAATTATGTCAAATCTTGGTAACAACTGATAGGTTGACACTGTTAAACATCTACAGCTATAACAAGACTGACATTCTGTTACATACTGCTTAATGATTTTTTTTTGACAGGGAAAAAGGCAAGTTGATCTTAAGTTGTAAAGGGTAGCTTTGAATACAGACTGTTGTAACAGTTTATGTACATAGGGTGCAGAGAGAAGTTATTTGCATGGATATTATCAAAACATAGACCACTATCACATTTCTATCCAAATTTTTGGAGAATAATGAAATCACATATCAATCTAAGTATGGTGCTAGAAACTGAAATGTCATGTATCTGTGCTGTATACATTTCAGGAGGAATTAATATAAAATATACAAACCATATTACAGTATATTAGGAGGCAAATAATTTGGTGGATTCTGAACAAGTTCTTGGTTTGTTAAAGTATTAATAAAGAAAAGGAAAGAAACTCACTGCAAAATATAAGTTGAGACATACCTAATTTCAATTAATTCACTGCACTGGTGAAGCAGAAAACAGTTCTACAGGTAATAGTAATAACTTGACTTCATGACAAAACATACATTAAATTTGACTTCTGCTTGATTGCACATTATAATGGAAACTGAATGCTGTGGAGAAAGAGGTAGCAAGACTTTGTTTAGTACATTCAATGTGTGTCTTAAAATGTTTTATATTAATTATTACAGAAAGAGATCCAGATTCTCATGTGATGTAAAAATATACATATGTACACAGATATGTGAGCATTTAAGCCAACCTTTTCAATTTTAAAGCAACATCCAGTACAATAACTGTTGCTCTTAAAAGTTATTATAACAAGAAATAAGAATAATATAGTATCTATTGTCTTCTGTTATGAAAAATGCCTTCTAGCTTTTGAGCAAATACAATGTTTGTCTGATATTTAATAATTTGTGCAGTTCCTTAAGGAATGTAGCAGCAGTTACTTCCAATTGTTTGAAAAGCTTAATTAATATTTTACTCAAGTCATGCCATAAAAATGGATAGATTAGCTTTACACTTGGTTGCCCTTTAGAACACTAAATCTTTATGCATTCCTCAGAATGAAACAAAAATTATTTAGAGCAAAGTTTGTCTAAAGAACCGTTTGTTTCTCTAATCATTCTGACTTGTCATTTGAGACAGGCTGATCTGTTACTTCTGGTCCGTCTAAACTATTCCTATCTAGTAACTAGGAGGGTAATATTTTTTTTTCCTTCTGCCAAGAGAAAATAAAAATCTCTATTTTGGTTAGAAAAGTTATCTGCATGCATTTTTTTTTTCAACAACCTGAATTTTACTAGAGTAATGATGTACAGGCTATGTCTAAAAATCCTACAAAACAAACTCATAATTCAAAACTCTAAAGAAAGACACAATGGAGGAGTGTAAATCCTACACTGCAACAAAATAATGTCCTAATGATGAAGCAATTACTTCTCCAATTGTAGCTAAATGAGTAATTAGCAACAGCTGGGATGAAAGCCTAAGGGCAAAGGGATATTAAGTGGCTGCTCCTAGAGATATTAAAGTTTATTTTGGGGGAGTATTCTTAACAGCAGATAGCCTGACTTAAACAGTGGTAAACTTCTGAAATATTTTTAATAGGATTTGGATTAGAAAAAAAAATCTTGGGTGAAAAAAAGCAGAGTGTTCCGATTTTAGAGGGAAGTAACAAGATTTTTTTCTCCTAGATTTATGAGAGGTTTTAAAGCCTTCATGGACTAAGTTAAGTCTATGTTAAAAGTAACTCTGATTCAAGGTTCAGACATCTTTCAAATATGACTGGAAATTCAGCACACTCTATCCTGCTTCCAATATGTCCATTCTATCCCAATATCTATTTGCAAAGTAGAGGACCTTTCAGCTGAGTGGAAAGATCTGGCATAAGTTGCTTCTTGCCTCTTAAAAAAAATCAAGGAAAGAAGACACTGTCTTCACTCCATAGCTTAAGGTGTGTTGTTGTGTTTTCTGGGCACATACATTTTGCTTATTATCATCATCACAGTAAAACTCAAAAAGAATTTGTGCTTCATCAATTAAATTTCCAGAACAATTATATATGTCTCTGTAGGACACTTCTTCCCTCCTAAATACATAATCACTTTTGGATTAACAAAAATCCATTGATTTTAGACTTTAGCCTAGAAAATGTGACTTAAATTATGCTTTCCTTGTATCATACCAGTAAAAAGGAGAGAGACACGTTACAAAAAAAAAGGTGGTAGCTTTGGCCCCTTGGCTTAGTAGTTACTTAAAGTTTGGTTTTTGAAACTTGGACGGATAAAAAAGATGAAATGTTATAGGGCAGCAAAAACATACTCTGAAAATATCAGTCACGAAGTGCACCATAAAAGCATTCATTCAAGGAGATGAGAAGCAACCTGTCATCATTTAAATGTCACAGAATTTGCAGAGGCCGGTATTTCGCTGTCTTAGAGTCTATGAACATACCGATTATGGAGTTATAATGCTGGGGTAGCTGCATAATTTTTTTAAAAAAATTATTTATTTCAGATGACTGTTTTCAGTCTTTCTCTGCTTATTTCAAGTTGCTTTCCAAAAGAGCAGTCATTCTCAGTCTTTGTGAGGGCAGCCAAGTAAACCAAAAGGTCAATCTAATTAAAAAGGAAGAGAACTTCAGTCCGCAGGGAAAAGGGTCCAGTAAAATGCCAGAGGAGTTTGTATTATAGAAGTACGAAGTAAACAGTCCAAAACAAGGAAAAAATACACATTGGTGTCAAAAATGTAAGGGCAAAAGGAGCTTATATGACCTTTTCCTACATTAAAAATAAATGCTCCTGTCTGTGTATCAGAGAAATATTGTTTATTAAAAATAAGGAATGCAACTTTTTGTTTGGAATTTTTGTCTACTATCTTCTCAGAGGCTCAAGAAATATTTTATTTTAATAAGCACTCTGAGGGGTAGGGGAATTAAAATACAACCTGTTTGAAGTTGTTTTTTCCCCCAAACACATGCCTAATGAATTTAATATCGATATGAGTCATCCATCATTCAGAAAGTCTTCAAGAAAAGATATAATTTTAGCCTCTAACTCAGTTCAGTCAAACAAAGAGCAAGAGATATAAACTTCTGTAACAAGTATAGCTTCTTAAGTCAAGCAAGAATTTATTAATGAAAATCAAACCACTTAGGCTGAAATTATCAAGCCTGGCTTATTGATTGGAAAGAAATAAGAAATGAATTTCAAATCCTAAGTTGTCTAACTACTTCATAAACCACCTGGGTTCACTGTAAAAACTCATTAGAATAATAACCATTAGCTATTTCCCACTACAGAATCATTTTTTCTGCAATATGACCCCATCCTTATGCTATTTTAATTACTGACAAAAAAATTTTTCTTGAAAAATTCTGCTTCAAGCGGTTAGTGTGAACTCTTCTTAAAATATGAGCAGATTAGAGTCCAACGTTTTTTATTCTAAAAGCTTACAGAGAAAACAGGAATTTTATGTAGAGAAGATATAATGTGATTTGAATTTACAAGAAATGCTTCTCTTAAATTTAGTCAATGATCTTGTAGCAAAGTCACAATACGTTGAAGAGTAATCATATTGCATGGCTGGACACTAGTGGCTGATTCTGTAACAGACGTTTTGACAGTTAGATGGGGACTGTGCAGGTTCCCAAGAACCCACAGAATGGAATATTTACAACTCAGCCTAGCTTTCTAAATTTTCTTTCTTCTGAATAATGATGGTGTGAGAAAAGTATTGAGGAGCTTTAATGTTAAATGTCTGAATACTTTCAAAGAAATTTCTCCTGAAAATGCAACTCTCGCTGGAAATTATCATGTGTGAATAAAAAAAGTTGGTTTTGAAAGAATACTTGAACTCGTTCATCCAGAGATTTGATACCTCTGACATGAAGTGAATCCTGAGCTCTTTTTTTTTCAGACCTATAGTAAATAAGAGCAAGACATTATCTGCAATTAATAAGACCAAATAAGTTAAAGCCAAATAAGTTAAAGCTCATTTAATAATTGCATTGGTTGTATACACACCACAATTAAATGCTGGGCTTTTGAAAATCAGACTATAGTCTTTCCTGAACAACCCTGCTTTTTTGGGTAAATATTTACTAGAATTCTGTCTTCAAAAATAGGCATTCATTTTGGATTGATGAGAGTGATCACATTACAGAAACCTGACTTACAAGCCTTAATTGTCTTTGTAACAAAGAAACTAGCCTACAGCACCTGGGTACATTAATATTTTGAAAATAACATATTACTTTTTCTTACTGCATCCCGTATTAAGGTCTGGGATGACTTTTTCTTTGGTTTTGCTCATGACCTCACAATGTCTTTACTTGCTTGTAAATATTTCCAGATCATTTTTAACACAGTAATGCAATTTCATCTCTTAAGATAGTTAGGAAAGCTGTATGTATTGACTGGTGCAGAAAAATGTGAAGTAATATCCATCTTGTATCTGAAGTGCTTTTTTGAATTACCACTCTTATTCCATGTCTATTTTTGTTATAAGAAGGATCATTAAGTATCAGACATTCTTTCATTTGTTTAAATGCCATGCACACAGATCTATGTGTGTAATATTACAAGCCCATTTTAATTCTCAAAACACAGGGGTGATATAAAATGGGGGGAAAAAAAGTCCAGATTATTCTTGCATTAGTAGTAACTTTGCATTATTTAATCATCCTGCCCCAACTTACAATTTTTCAAGACTCAGTAAAATGACCATAGCTGAGAAAGAAGGTTAAAGCAGGTATAGAACTGAATATTCCTCATCTTTTGAACTGAATATTCCTGATCTTTTGAAAATCAGTCTAAGATCAACTGGAGGTCATTCTGACTTGTCACTGCAAATTTATGAACAGATTAATATTCAAGAAAGTTTTTTTAATAGTTCTTTTTTATCATATTCTCCATTTTTCATTTGTATTTTTATTGTTCAGAGACCAAATGGAACCATATTCATAGCAAGAAGTTTATAATAGATAACATTAATATCTATTAAAGTTTATAGATAGCAATATTTATTAGTGTATGATTCTACTTACTATCATAATTTGAATAGTGATAAATCATATTAACATAATGTATATTTTGTATGTTTAAAAATGTTCTTTGAACAAAACAGAAAAGACAAAGTCCTACCTAATTTTTGAAAATTCAGTCCTCAATAAGCATCCCACATTTTCCACACACTGAATTTCAGGTAGGAGAGCAGAATTATTGTTATATTATGACAAAATAAATTTTATCCTGAAGTTTCAAGTAAATAGGGGAGATCCCTTCATTTTCTGGACTAAATAAAATAGAAGATCTCTTGTATTGAATTTGAGAGATGGATACATTTCTGCAGTAGTTGAGGTGTTTCTTATATACCATGTGCTATAGCATGTTATTATATTCTTTCAGGTTAAATGTTCATAACTCCTACTGAAACTCCTACTGAAAGTAATGGGCTTTATACTAACCTTGGCAGATGAAATCCGTTTTATAAGCATAGGCAATCCTGTTCTAGCAGCAGGATATGTGTTGTTGCTGCTTGTCACCATTTGCACCCCATACATAATTCAGAAGAGCCTCAAGGGTGTAGGGATATGGCTGCAGAAGTTCCACTTCTGCGTCTTCTGCTGGGCTAAGCATGTGCGGAGGTGCTTTTAGGAATAAAGTCTCATATTGCAAGCTAAAGCTAAACAAAGAAGAAACAGATCTTTAATGCTTTCATGCAGATTTGAAATGCTGTACACGTATATTCCTTCCCCCAATTGCCAGCTCTCTTAGGATAAAACTCATCTCCCTGCAATATAATAAAGAATTCAGAAACTTCAGGTTTCTCTATAACAATAAGGCTGCTCCTTAATGTCACTATTCTATATCAGCTCTGCCTTCTTTCTGCATCAGTGGAGAGACCCTTAAATCTAATCTAAAGGAGGTATTTGATCAGTTATTTTGAATTCTGTGTTGCACATGTGTGTATATTATCATAGATCTCCAGCATTTTAAAGTAGTTATGCAAGCTATTGCTAAAACACTCGGCAAGTTACCAAAACATGGGCTGAATACTAATGATGCTGATTTGATTCTTTCTTGAGTATGCAAGGGTTTAGCCTGATATTGCTGTGCTCTTCCTAATGTCATGGAGTACCAGGAACACCCATGAACTGAGCTTTATATTCAGTAAGATTTGTAACTAAGACCATTTAATTAATCTACCAGAAAAAGAAAGCAAAATGAATAAATAATAGCCAAATTTTATAATACTGAAGGTTTTATTCAGAGTTAACAACTAAAGATGATCAGATTTTGCGAAGCTTATTTCAATAGTTATCTTATTTTGCAGCCTGGGTTGGAGGAAATAAATGTATAGGGCTTGTGCAGAAAATGTTGCAAGCTATAATTGAATTCTATTCTTGGAGGTCCCCATTGACTTCAGAATGAGCTTTACATTACATGATGGAAAAATCTGAATCAGTTTTAATAGTATCTGTAGAAAAAACATAGTTCAAATATGTCCATACAAGTTTGACACAGATAATGAAGCTCTCTAGGTATAGCTATGTGGAGGAATGACATACTATTCAAGATATCTGAGCTACTTTCAAGCAATCTGCTTCTGGAACTGGAATTTGTAGAACCATGGTATTATACCCAAGTTAATTAGTTCTTCTCAGAGGCTATATATTTTAGCCTGGCAGAAGCTAATGGATAATCGCTGTAGGAATTCAGCATGCTGCATCCAAGCCAAAGTAGTACAGCATGGGGCTGTGTGGAGTTTTCAGCCACACAGGCATAATTCAAAATGTCATTGTTATCTGTCTGCTTTCTTGTTCTTCCAGTCACACCTGATTCCTGAAACACTGTGCCAGCTTATTGTTTTTTCTTTTCTTTTTCTGAGAGAAACAGAACAGTATATGTGCATGGAGACAGAGACAGCACATTCCTGCACAAGGCGCATCTCAGGAACAGTGGAAAAATAAGGTGCAGCACAGTCTTAGTATCAATATTGAATGTAATTTATGCAGCAAAGTCACTAGTTTGTTGCAGATCTGTAATGAATTATATGACCATCTTCATTACAAAATCTTTCGATCACTATCAGTATTATCTGAACATCTCTAAAACAGCATCACTGACTAAGATTATCATCAATGCCTGCTATTTTTGCACTTCATATCAAACACATTTGGTGTGTTTTTCAGTTTTTCATAATACACAGCCTTACAAGGAGGAGAAAAGGCCTTAAAAGCAAGTCAGGAATTATGGCAAAGTTTACCCCATTTTTGCCTCAAGCCAGATCAGTCACTGGGTTTTAGTTTCATATCTTTTCCATATACAACCAAGTGCTTGACTGCAGATCAAAATCTTTTCTGACATGAAAAGTGTTTGTCTCAGCCATTCCTAAACACTTCCAAGACAAGGATCTTCCACAGACTCTCTAGACAACAATTCCACTGCTTAAGTTTATTAATAAATTATTATTTTTAATATCTAACCTAAAATCTTTTCACCTGTAAATTAAGCTGTTTTTTTTTCTGTTCTCAGTGGACATAGAAAAAAAATACCATTGTCATATTTATTCGTTTCCACATGAACAAACCTTATTTGGAAAAAGTAAATAATGACTTGCATTTCATATACTATATATTTTGCTAAAAGATTGATTCAAACAGTGCATCAGAAAAAGACTAAATTACCTCTATGCAGCTGAATCAAGCCTTTTATATTAGAAAATCCATGTTTTGTCCCCAGCAGTCCCTTTTGTTGTTTCCTAGGTAAACAGAAGCAATTTCTTCATTCTTTACTCTCAGGTCATATTATTCTGTTCTCTTATTATCACAATTAGTCTTATCTGCATTTTTTTCTTTTAACTCGCCAACCTGAAATACTACTATGTCCCATGTCTCTGCATATGAAAATATCAATACCTTCCCAAAAAAGTTTTGACTTCCCAGGATGTTCTTTCAGCAAGTTGTTTTTTTCAGCTAGCAGACTATTATAATCCCAGATCTCCAGGAGTCTTCCTTTCAGCTGTGCTCTCTACTTGTTATTTCCTGTTTTATATTCAAGCATTTGATTTCTTCAGTTTAATTATAGTACTTTGCACTAGTATTTAGCAAGTTTTATTTCTAAACTTGCTCTGAGAACTGCTTGCAAATCCTCATTTTTTGTGTTCCATATTAATTTTTAAAAACATATTTTTATTTACTTTCTCCATTCTATCACCCAATTTGTTAATGAAACTATTGATTAATGCTAGGCTGCTAAGACCTAATAAGATTAGGCTCTTTTTCAGTATTTCAGCTGCTTGTGAATCTAGCCTTTGATGATTTCATTTGGTGGCTTTCATGTACATAGTGCTTCTTACCAGAATTCTGTGTGGGAGCAGTCCTAAAACCTTACTGTATTAAGTATACATGACACATAAGACTTCTTCTTACCTTGAAAGACAAGGGTTCCTCTTTCCCTGTTAGACAAAAGAATAATAATAATGTTCTTATTGCTAGGAAGGAGGAATGCTGTGTGTTATTTGCTTTACTATCTAAGCACATATCAAAACTTGGTGTGGCAGATTATATCCTGTCTTAGTGACCCAAATGGTTACAAGACTCAAGATAATAAGTGATGTACCTGGTTCAAAACAGTCAATATCTGACAAGGGCATGGCTGAGTGTCAGGACCAGCAAAAAGAAATCATAAAGATAGCTCCAGCATCTTTCTGGGTAGTAAAATGAGACTGGCTTTTATTTCTCCTTTTTAAAGATTCATGCTGAGTTTTCTTTCATCTGCTACCACCAGTGTCTTTTATGAGTTCTCAGAAATCATTATACAGTTCAAACACTGCCTCAACTAGCACCTTTAACACTTTGAGGTGATTTTTAGCATTCCTTACTAGGCTAAGTACATTTAACTTACTAAATATTTATTTAGATTTTTCCTTTTCCAATGTGGTCTATTCCCCTTGTCTAAAAGAATGTACGTGTGTGCTTGTACACAACTCTCTCTTTTTCTTTTTTTCTTTCTCTCTTTCTCTCTTTCTTTCTTTCTTCCTTTCTTTCTTTCTTTCTTTCTTTCTTCTTTCTTCTTTCTTTCTTTCTTTCTTTCTTCTTTCTTTCTTTCTTTCTTTCTTTCTTCCTTTCTTTCTTTCTTTCTTTCTTTCTTTCTTTCTTTCTTTCTTTCTTTCTTTCTTTCTTTCTTTCTTTCTTTCTTTCTTTCTTTCTTTCTTTCTTTCTTTCTCTCTCTCTCTCTCTCTCTCTCTCTCTCTCTCTCTCTCTCTCTCTCTCTCTTTCCTTCTCTCTTTCCTTCTTTATTCCTTTCCTTCTTTCTTCATTTCCTTCTTTCTTCCTTTCTTTTTTAGGTAGAGTTATCAGTACCATGGACAAGTGTGTCTTTATTTGATCACTCACAATGAAGAATGCTTTCATTCAAAATATATCACTATCAAATACTATTTGATAATTATGAGATACTTAAGATCATACTGAGTAAGATGGAGGAATTCCAGAAGTCACATGCTGTTGGAATAAAAATTTGTGTTCAGCTTTTATTTTTTTTTTTAGTATCACCTCCTCTTAACTGATCCATGAAGTAGTGCAACAGTTAATATGACTGGTGCTATTCTCCTAAAATCCCACTTACACGTTATAGTGCTAAAATGTTATAAAAGCCAGCAGGAAGAATGAAGGTCAATTATATTTCAGCTTTAGATCTAATAAATCTCAATTCTATTCCGTATTAGTTTTTTCTATCCTGTAATTATCCTAGAAAAATATCTTGCTAACATTGGCTTGTCTTTAGAGGTGAGGATTGAAGCAGGCAACTGCAGAAATTAAATAGATAAAGTTCAGACAAAATAATTTTCAGCGCTTGAAAGTTGATAATGAATGTGAAATCTTAAACTGGGAGGACTCGTAGAAAATGTGCTTAACAATCTATATCAAACCCTGACTTACAGAAAAAAATTATGTTCTTCTCTAAAGAGATCTCTGAGACTGGAAAAATAAGAGTTCTGAGGACATTAGCTTATTCTTAATTGTGTCTGCTGTGCAGTAGCTTAGAAAAGCTGATGCAGTGGTATCAGAGCAATGAAATTTTATATATTATGACAGACTGAACAACCAGTAGGATGCTCAGCAAAATATTGTAGAACCAATTTTGCTTCTGGACTATTACATAAGCTATAAAAATAGCTTTATAAAAAGCATAATTCCACCCTCAGATCCATGCCTGCTCTCTGCTGTGAAATGATATTTTCCATAAGTTGATCCTATGTTGCTTACACCTCATCTGATATAATGAGACATCCTAAGATGCTCAGCAAAATGCACCATTGATTCCATATTTCTGTTTCCACAAAATGTAGTAGCCACAAATGCATATGTTATACTGGTCTGAATCTGCGTGTGCAGACACTCTCAAAAATACAATTTATTTCAGGTCAGCTATTAAAGCCACTAGTTCTGAAAAGGCTTGTTTCATGTTAATTCACAGATGCCGCCATGTTAGTTTGTATATATAATGTATAAAAGGGACATCCTTACTCCTGAAATGGTAAAAGACCTCTAACCAGCTTAAATTGCCTTATTTTTTGATCATGAAACCATTAAAACCTTTGAAAGAAGACCCTATTCTATGGATTTTTCTTTTAATCTGAAGACAATGGAAGGAGTTTATTATATTTCGTTTGAAAAAGGGGGGTCATGTTTCTTAATCTGAGCAAGATTCCTGTGAAATCATACAATTAGTTTATTTCCCACTTCAAAAGTGAGTGGGAGAAATCCAGTTATCCTGATCAAACTCTTAGGACTAGAACTTCAATATTCAAATATTATCACAGATACACCATCAGCAAGAAGAATAATAAATGCAATTATATGCTAATGAGGTTTAGATAACATTCAGCATATTTTGAAAGCTCCCCATGCTTAAAATGAACTAATTAATGAAATTAAACTTTAAGTTTCATATTCATTCACTAACCTCAAATAGTTTAGTATATATCATGTATACTAACCTCTCATAGATTAGTATGAACTTCATAATAGCATGATTTTTTCAGAATTCTTGTGCTTATTTATCGTATAATCTGGAGTTGCCTGAGAAGTTACTTTGTCATATTAATGCTATCTTTAAATCTGTAAAACTGAGGGATCTCCCATCATTCTATTTTTGCTGTGTTATGTCTTTGTGCGAGTGTTTGTACAACAGAAGTAAGAACTGGAGATTTGTTTCAATGTGTTGAAAATTGAAAATGTTCTAACAGAGCTAATTTCTTTTGCAGAAGAGCAAAGAAAGCTCATAAACTAATAGTTTTGGAATAAATTTATCTTTGCTCTTTTTGTTTTATCAGCACGAGGCCTTTGTTGTACAGTTCTTGGCATCTTTTCTGTCATGAATAACCCTACACTCATTTCTATCCTATTTAATTATCCACTCTGGCTTAAAACATAATCAGCATTAAACCAGCTGTGCAACCTTGAAAGAACACCATTTCAATAATACATTGATAAAAGGGAGCAAGCAGGCTATTAATTTTAATAGGAGCCCTCCCTTCTGACTATAGCCTGGACACCGTTTTAGAGGCTGTATCCATTTACCGCCAAGCAGCAGCGTCCCTAGTGCACTCATTATAGCAATAGATTCAATTCATGCTCTGACACTGTGACTAGCTAGACAGCTACCCTGGGCCAGTAAGGTCACCTTTGAGGTCTAGGCTTTCCTGCTAATACAGGAGAATGACTCATGGAAACACTGATGTGAAGCAGAAGGAAATGTATGTGGAAAATAATGGAAAAGCGTACCATAATTTCAAAATATTTTATCTATGCAAAATCTGCAGTGAGAAAACTATCATTTAACACTGTAAGAGTGTTATTCGTTTCAGCCTGTCAGTTATGAATTCTGGCCAGAAACTTCAACTACCAAAGAAGTCAGAATTTTATAACAACATAGATTCCTCGATCCCCTAAGCTGCCAGGGTATAAAGCAGAAGTGTGAAACAAAATACCTTGGTCTGGGCTTGAATTCACAAAATCGACTCTCATCTTCTTTGGCACTTTAAAAATCTGTCTGTGGTTGCTGTTATTCAGTGGGCAAAAACATCCTAGAGAAGCTGCACTAAAGACAAGCAGAATTTTCAAACATGTTGATATTTATGCGTAGTGGTATTCAGGACACTGTACTGGTTGCTGGGGAGCAGAAAACTGTCAGAAATTAGTGCTGACAGAAAATACCAAATCCAGGTGCAAGACCTGTTTGGGTTGTCTTTCATGGTGTGGAAATAATGCAGTTTTCTTTAGGTATAAAGACCTTTATTTAAATATGTTGTAAAGCATGCATATGTACTCAGCTATTATTATTTCATTACTTACTATGGTCTATAGATCAATGCCTTTTTGCTACAGCCATGATGTATGTTTATCTTACTAATCAATTACTTGTAATAGATAGCTAAACATATATTAGCCTAGAAGACAAAAATATTAGCAACTATTAAAATAATACGGCAACCATATTAGATGGCTCGAAACAATCTCAGTGAGATTTTGTTAATCAATCCAAGTGATTCAGACATTCATTTTACATTAATTTTTATAAGCTATATGTTCAAATTCTAGAGTATACTGTTAAAATAAGTTTGACAATAATGCTTCTGTAGTAGTCAGAACTTAACATGGAAACTTTACAAAGATGACTATAGAAGTTTTGCTTTGGGGATTTTGTTAAAAGACACACATTAACTGTCCATTTCCAATGCAAAACAAACAAACAAACAAGAGTCCAGAACTGGACACAGCACTCCAGATACAGCCTCACCAGGGCTTAGTAGAGGGACAGGATCCCTTACCTTGACCTGCTAGCAACCATTTTCCTAATGCATCCCTGGATACTATTGGCCTTCCTGGCCACAAGAGCATATTGCTGGCTCAGGGTTAACTTCTTGTTTGCCAGAACTCCCAGGTCCTTCTCTGAAGAGCTGCTTTCCAGCAGGTCAACCTCCAACCTGTACTGGTGCCTGGGGTTATTCCTTCCCAGGAGAGGACCCTGCACTTGCTTTTGTTGAACCTCAGGAGGTTTCTCTCCACACCAAAGCTAAGTGTTTCTAAAAACTAAAAGGAACCTAATTCCATAACAGTGCTCGGACTCAAAACACATACAAAATACAATAGTGAATGCTGTTTTAATATCCACAAATATTATATAGATACACATTTTAGGACAACTAATAGCCTTTTCCTGGCTATTCCCCTGCTTCGTAAAACAACATTACCACTCGAAAGGCTGTATAATTGACCTTATAGATGACTGAAACACAATTCAGAGCCTTAAAGCATTTTGGAGTACCGCATTTTAGGACTGGGGAGGGAAGTGAGGAGTGTGGGGGGGCATGGTGTCCTTCTGTCTTAGTTAGGGTTGGCACGGCAAAGCAGTGATATGTTATGACTAGCTTACTAGTTTTACATGATCTGTTTATGAATGGTAATGAAATGGCTGCTAACATAAACAGTGTTCTCAGACAGAAAACTGTAAGTGTTTGGGTCAGCCGTGCCCCTCACCAAACAACAGTACATCTTTCCTGATGACCTCAACCCTACTAAGTTCCTATTTTCACAGTGGATAGTTACTTGACAGACAATGTTGAAAACAAAATACATAAAATCCATTTTTCTGAGTATATTTTTGGAGTGCCATTCTTTACACTTCTTTATTTTTCTGAGATATCTCCATCCAGAAAAATTTTAGCATTAACATTTTCAAGTGGTTTTCCAGTGGGCTGGAGTGCCTGTGGACCTCATCCTCTAAGTCACAAGAAAAATGGATGATGTTTGCAGTCCCATGAATAGTACATCTGCAGAAACAGTAGTGGATTAATTTCAGACTGTCTTACTCTGAAAGTCATACAGTCACATTACATTTCCATAAAATAAATTTGGTTTGTATTAGTTGATAAAATGTTTTCCTCTTTATAGGTGCACTTAATTATTGTGGGTCTTTTCTCTGCCATGAAAGTACTAGCTTTGTTTTCATGCCTTGAAAATAAAATGTGAACTAAATAAAGTTAAAAGCTGTAGGGCACTATTAAAAATAAATGCTGCAAAAATGTGAAATGTTGATTAAAGATCAAAGAATAGTGGGCAAATTAATTATCCAGGAGCTGTGCAATCAGTTGTAAACTTCATCCATAAAAAATGAAGATGATTCTAAACTTACTTTAAATTAATTTTACTTACAAAGTTTTAATAAATACAGACAAAAAAAGGAAAGAGGATTTTATTGCTTCCAACAGAAGTTTGGCATTTGCAACAATTGACTAATTCTAAGGAAAATATAACAGTTGCAATTGATTTTGGTCTCTCTGATTTGAAGACATTCTTATTTAGTCAGTAAAAAAGGTGGCTACAGACATAAAAGACCTATGAATATGTTTTATTACTGATTTCAACTTTGAAAGTGTCATCTAACCAGTACTGTTATTCAAAAAGCCATTTATTATCATAAAGGGAATCAATGCTGGACTAAAAGGCAATACAGGCAAGAATATCCTAGGAATTACTGGGATAAAATACCTCCCAGTTATAGAAATAGAGACTACATGAAAAATAATTAAATTAATTTTACTTATTTTTAATCTCTATTTTTTTTCAAGCAACTGAAAAAGCATTTCAAAGAGTAGAATTTTATTTTAAGTATATATTTAAATATATGTAAAATTTATGCTTATATGATGAGAGATTATTAATTCACTGTATATCAAAAGCCTAACTGTTACTTAGGAAGTCTCATCATCATCATAATAGTCCAGGATTCCAAGACTCAGAACAATTCAGAATAAGGTAGAAGAGAGAGTTATAAAATCAGTCTTTGTAACAGAAATCATGTCATCCATAGCTACCTGTAATATCCTGAACGAGATGCTGTATTGATGCCCCTTTGCTATCTGTTTTGTGTTGTGGACAAGGAAAAAGCTAAATATCATCATAGAAAACAGAGAGAGAAATAATTTGACTGTCCATGTCATGTCATTCTCATTCCTGCATTTTTTTACTCCACACCAAGTTTTGAATTCCAAAGTGAAACATATAAAGCCTTAAGTTTAAATCAGGACTATCTGAATTTAAAAAATAGTAATGGCATTTTCAACAAGATTTCTGTGTATATTACCTATTTTAAGTGAAGGAAAAGGCCAAGCTCAAATTCACTTCTAATGAGCCATGTGTTAATGTCAGGGTCTCTGCTGTCCACTCAAATGCCATAGTACACATCTGACTTTATAATGAGCCAAATAGTTGTCTCTACATAATCTCAGTTAGCCTTCTGTTAAATATCTGTTTCCAAATTTTCCAACACTATAGTTGAGGTTGTATGCTTTCATGGCTAAAATCCAGTTGAAGATGTAGTTGTTCTACAATCTCTCATTTTGTCAAAATTATTGGCAAGCAGTTGCCTTCATATCCTTTGCAGTGAAAACATTTGACCTTACAGAGTCCACATGGCTTATTGCCCAGTTTTGATCTACTTTTTACACTAATGGGGAAGAGATCAAAACCAGATGACAGACATCAAGGCAAATGGCCAGTGGCAGAATGGTTGGCCTGTAGGCAGAAAACTGAAATAAACTTGCCAAATATTATTTATCTCAAGGGGAAACTACCTCAAATTGACCACTCTTGTGATTAACTCCTAAATGATTTCTGATAATCATCAATAAAAATTATTTTGAAATTTGATAGCTGGAACTTTTTTCCTCTTTTGAGTGAATTTTCCTGCACTACAGGTAGGAAAAATATAGTCCAATAACTGCAAAGAAATACAGGCACATCTTGAGAAAATACAAATATGGCTGCATGAAGGACATGGCAATAAAAGATGTGAATTTCCAGTATTATTCTTAGAGCAAGGACAATGTTAAGCACTTTCAGTTTCGCGGCCCTTTAATCAAGTACGTTAGCAATGTGTCTGCCAGATTTTTCTTTCTGATATAACCTGAAGCAAAATAATTTAGCTACAGACACTGCAAAATGAAAAGTATTAAAAACCAAAGTTATTAAAGCTTCTTTTTTAATGAAAATAAAATAAATTGGAATATGTTTCTGCATTGTTTATCACTTCTTCTGGCAAAATTACATTCATACTCAAAACAACTAATAATAGAAACACTATACAAAGTTAATGCCTAGTAAACAAACATTATGGTCATAAGTCAAAGTCACATTCAGCCTCCATAAATTGCACATTTTCTTTAAGTATGATAGCTTGCATTTTTCTCTTAAATATCCCTTAAACATGTTCAGAGTTAGGGCACAGCAGCCTGAAGTAAAAGAATCCCCCAGCAAGACATAACTGTATTATTGTTCTCTTACTGACAGAAACAAGGACAAAAATATCAGAAAAAAACTCTGATGAATATTGCATGCAAAAAAAAAAAAAAAAAGGATGACACAATCACTTAGGTGGGATTAAACTATAGGAAAATCTTCATCTGGCAGCCACCAAAAACCTTGGCCCAATTAGGAATTCCTCAGGGTAAAAAAAAAAAAAAGAGAGAGAGAGAGAGAGAGAGAGAGAAATGATCTGCACAGGTCCAGAGATCTCTGTCCCTACCTCCACACCCAGGTACACGAGTCTTTAACATGATAAGGAGACACCTAGTCCCCTACAGTAGCTTTCAGATCTTTTCCTTAGGAAGACTGAAGATTGGTCATCCAGCTGTATGTTTTACTGACTGAAATAGCTGATAATCAGCAAACATTAAAATCTAATTCAATACTTTTTAATGTGTAGACTCTATAGAAACAGTTTGCACAGAAAAGTGTGGGAAAGGGGTGGAAGGAGTAATATTTGCAGGGTACTTACTTTGGGTATCCAATCCTATAAAGAAATGGTACTGGACTTCCTGGTATTCCACAGTCTAAATTACTTTTAAAACATTTTTATGGAATTTCACAATAATCTTCTTCATGATAATGAAGAGGTACTCTTCATAGTACCCTCAAAGTGTGAGGCTACTGTAATGGAATTGTTTGCTACTATAGGTACTTTGGGAAGTGTGAAATGAAGATTAGCATAAAATGGCACTTTTTCTTCTTGTTTGCTGTTTACGGAGTGTCTTTTAAACTTTAGCTAGTGAGATGGCAAAATATGAAGCATGGTTTACTTCTTTATATATACAATGAAGCCACTTGCTCCCCTTCTCACAATTTTGTGGTTGTTAAATGATTTCTAGTCTCCTTCATTCCTATTTCCATTCTTTCCTGTCTATTTGGAAACAGGAAGAGATATCATTTAGGAATATCTGAACTTGCCCTGAATGAGAATAATCATATAATACTCTCAGTGAAATTATACACTAAGATTGCTATCTTAAATTGAGACCTTCATCTAAACTATATAGAATGAACTTGGGTATCCTTCAATGACATTGCATTACACCATGGAGACCAGCTTTTGAGGAAGATTGTAAATCTATTCAAAGTCATACTGATAAAAATAAGATAAACTCCTATAAAGAAATGTGTCTCTTCTATGAATCTCTCTGATGTAGTATTCCAGGACTTACTTAACTTGATGGTGGTGGTGCTGAGAAAAATATTACCATTCACAGGACACATGAACATTTAACTCCCTTGAGTTTTTAGATGATATAAAGACCAGATTTATTTTTCATCCAAAACTTTCACAGAGATTTGCAAATTTGGCTGATCAAATTGAATTGTGACAAATTGTTTGAAAATATCTCTCAATTTTAAAAGTTTGATAGTTTGAGATTTTTAAACAAAATACTTGTACTCTTAAATTCATAGTAGTATTTTCCTTTGAAAATTAGTCCATAGTTTTTCCTTTTAGCTATTGAAAATCCTCTAAAATTATTAAAAGTGATATGATTCTGGGGAATGATAGGGGATTTTTTAATAAAATAAAGTTATATGCACATTTTTAGTCATCACGTAACATAAACCCATCCTGTAAATTATGCTGCTCCATCTTCTGTGTGAAAGGAATTAGTTACTGGGTCACAGCTCCTGATTATGCCTGAGCTCAGTGACCATAATATCCTTGCCACTAATATCCTGGAACACAGTTGCTGTTCCCCCTGCTGTCTGTAACTGAGGGAGCTTTGACTTTTGTGTCCAGCATTAGACGTGTCAAAGCCTTCCATGCAAGAATTGAAAGCATGTCCCATTTTCAAGGTGACTTCAATTTTATTTAGAGAATGACAAAATAATGATAAGATGGAGTAAATTCTCTGTGGAAAAGTAGCTCTCCCTTGCAAGAAGCTTCATCATAACCTACTAAACGGCAGCTGCTTCCATAACAGATGCAGATCTAACTATTTAAACTTGTGATATACAAGCAGGTATAAATTCCATAGGAAAAAGGATATAATAGACAGCACATTCTTGCAGAGGAAAGCTCTGTATTTTAATTCTGTGTTAAAGTTCCTGTCTTCACTAAGTGTCACCTTAAACTTCATGCTGTTCCCTTCTTAGTTCTTTTTTTAAGCAATTTTATTTCAGTTTCGTACATCAGGTTTATGAACTATATTGCTGGAATATCTGTCACTGCATTAACTAGAATACCATAAAGAACCAGAAACCCAGCAACAAAATATTTTGAATGATGTATCATACTCCCTTGTTTGTATTATTTTTAAACAGTAGCAGATGAAAGAATATTAATTCTTTCATTGAATAGAAATTTTGGCAGTGAAGGAAAATAAGTGTAGTATCTTACTAGGCAATGCAAAATATAAGCTACATACTTCCTTAATAAACAAACACCAAAAACACATTTCACAGGATGTTTCTAGCACTTTTTATTTACAGAAAGGCCGTGCTTTTACAGTCTACTTCTCCACATCTTTTGGTTTTCATATCTAATCATAATCCAAAGATGCATGTTCATTCATCATCAGTCATGTAGATCTGGCTGAATTGTATGATACATTAAGTTGAGGGAAAATGCCAAAACATCAGAAAAAAATACCTTTTTATGGACAAGCTGGATTCTTTAAGAAGGACTGTTATGCCATTAATTTAGTCAGCACAATCTTGCATCCTTGAAATTTCTTCTTTTCAGCAAGACAGAATGTTTTTCTTAACATTTCAATTTTAATTAGGAGATAATTGCCACTGACAGGTGGATTTACTTTCATTCCAGGATTAGGTAGGAGAAATTAGGTAGGAGGGAACAGTTATAATAATGTATCTCCTTGGGACTACACATATTATACATAGACCCATATACATAGACACAGTAAAAATACCAAGTATTTCTGATAACACATTGAAAAATGCTGGCAAGATTTTTTTTTTTATTCAGTATGATAATAAGTAAAAATAATACATAATCATAAAAGGCTTATTTTTTGAAAGAGGACTATAAATGTTTACATAACGCTGTTCAAGAAATATTTCTGAAATATTTCAAACTTCTTTTACCATCGGAAATTTGTTTTCCATTTTTCTTACCTGATCTTCCATATGTCTTCATTTCAAAGCAGTAGATATTATAGTGCAATAGTATCATAGGTCAGGTTTCTATAATACAGAAATATATCTCATATATAATTTGATAGTAAAATAAATATTTTCATGCAATTGCCTAGGAAACCTCTTTTTACTGGAAAAAGAACTGGTGAGGACTTGTTTGTCTTCATCAGCAGGGAAGAAACTAAATGTCTGTGTAGCAGCAGAATCTCTGCGGAAAGAATAGGCACTTAAAAAAAGATCAGGAAAGTAGAGGAATTAAGCATGCTACATGGATTTCTATGTGTTTGACTATGCCAAAACTGGAGTACTGAGAAGGACAACTCTGGGCTTTGCAAAGGTGAGAGTAAAAGTACATTTTGCTACCCCAAGGGTAGGAAAGGGCCATCCCTATCTTGATCAGGGTAAGAGTGAAGCTGAAAGAAAGAGTTGAATGTGCCGGTGAACTCTGAAGAACTTTTGTGTGTGTGTTAGTTCAGTTTTGCACTAGTCCAGGATGTAAAGGAGGAGAGAAACATGGGAAAGTTTGGGGTGGAGGAATAGAGGTGATGAGTGGTGCCGTTGGAAAAGGTCATCTCCAAAATAGCTCCTGCTCCACACCCAACAACCAACCTGTCTTTCTAGAACTGCCACAGACAGATTTGGCAGCAGCCTGTGGCTGTTTCACCAGGTCTGGCTGCTTGATGTTCTAGACAACTCCCTTTTAATTTATGTCTGCATCCCTCCCTGTTCAGCTCCTATGACGCTCTATGGGAAAACTAAAAGGCAATACAAATTTAACCTCATTTTCTCACACACCGAACACACTATTTCTTTGCAAGCTGCATTAAAGACAGAGGGCAAAAGACCAAGCTGAATCTTTTAAACAAAGGAACTTAGTAATGAATAACAGGCAGCTTGTGACCTGAGCTGAACTTCCTAGTTTGAAATGTTAGGTCATCTGAATATCACAATTACAAGAAGTAGCCTATATCTCGTTCAGCTCCATGTACTCCAGTGGTCCATGCACAGAACAATATGCCTATAACTCCTTGTCATATTTGATCTATTACAGTCAGCTTGTAAAGTCCTTATAGATAATTAAATGATAACCTATTTTCAATAACTTTTTTTTTTTTGTCCTTGTTTTGACTTGGTCAAAGATCCAAAAACACATTTCACAGCAGATGACAAGTCTGCTAAACTTGAAGAGTATAATAAGTATTAAAAACAGGGGATATTCTGTGGCACTTTGTTGTAAAAATAGGTACACTTGAGGATCACACCCCAAGCATTTAAAGATCTGCCACTCCTCTAATACTACTTCAGAGACTGGGAGAGGTTCTAAGTTCATTCACCCTTGAAAGGCATTACCAGACAGTGATCAAAGGATATAAGTCCATACCTTGCTCCTTCATCTCTGACAGTGAATATCTTTGCCTGTTAGCACTATCCATCTCCTTTGGATTGGTGAAGATTTACTCTTTTGACCCACCATTATGTACCCAAGTACAGCAACAAGCTTGAAGAACTTTTCTTATGGATAGTGAATAGATATTCTACTTCTAGGACTTGAACGTCCCTGAGCAAACTTTTCTCTAGACTGAGATAGAAATAACACTAATAATTCCTACTTGAAGTTATCAGCCTGCACTTTTTGCTTTGCACACTGACAAATGCAATAAAACTTTACCATTCAAACATCTTGCAGAGCTTAAATATTTTTGAGCAACTTCCTCCATTCATGTTTTTCCTTTCTTCTTAACAATTGTTTTAAATTTATTCAAGCATTATGCAGCTTTCTTTGCTTGAAACTTTCATGTTCAAAATGTCCAAAGACTGCTAGCAGCATCATATTAAAAGTTATCCTCTCTTATAATTAATCTTTTCCATATATCTTAGTATTGCTCCTATTTCTGAACATAGTTCCTGTACTTAAATATGTGTGTAAGTGTCTGAATAGATTAATTGAAATACGGAAACTACAGATGTGAAGAGCACTCATTGTATTAATCAACTCATTCACATATATAATGAATTATTTATATGTAAGCACATTAAAAGATCTTCCATTTACTATATATGGTTTATGTAACATAAAGGCACCCTTTTTTTTTTCTTGCTACTTCTTCTTTCTTTTGTGAGTTCGTTTTATACTTTTTGCTGTAAGAAACTCTAGTCAGAACTTGTGAGTGTTCCAAATACGTGGTGGGGGGAATTTTTGCAGAGATATTGTTCATGTGATGTCTGTCTTCATTTGCAGATAAAATCCTATACTAAGGAAAAAAAGCTTTTAAAATATATATTCATGTAAATATGGCTCATTTTGCAATCAGAATTCAGTGAGAAGACAATCTGGTGTGAAAATAGGAATGTACAGCAAGAAACATGTAGTACAAACACATAGCTGTATCTTATAACAGCTTTGAAAGTGCTTTCAGAAAATACAGAATTTCAATTAAAATGTACTAGGTGCACCATTTAGACCAGCACATTGTTCAGTGACATTGGATATAAACTGCAACAAATATGTTCCCTGCTGACCATCCCAGCAAATCCTTCAACTATTCTTTGCATTGCCAATGCAAACTGGATTCATCTGTAATATATTATCCCCCAAAACCTTAAATAAAGGCAATGACAATCAAACCTAAAAGCTCCTACCTCCCTGAGCTCCTTACTAAGAGCTTACCTGCTTCTTTTATTTATTTATTTTTATTTTTTTTTCCAAAGAGCTGTCTGACCTACTTTCTTATTATTGACTACATGTTATGCTGTTACTAAGGATTGGTAGTTATACAGCATAGAAACGCTCAGCACTATTTAAGACAAAAACCTACAGTTGAATTCAATGTCACAGCAGAGTTTTATAGCAGTGAGGAATTACCTTGATAAATGGCCCTGACATTAGAGTTTTCATGACTCTACCTTCAATGTCATCGCATCATAGTGCAGAGTGTTAAAAGTAAGGCCACTGCTACCTTCCAACAACATATTAGGTTGAAGCTCACTCTATCTCTAGATCCCATAGGCACAATAAATGGAGAAAATAACACATTTACAAACTGATAAAACCCAGCAAAGCTAATAAAATCAGATACTTTATAGGTTGGCTAATACTGTCCTTTGAAGGACATCGAATAACACATCATGTACTGCTCTGGGGGAAATCAAATTAGGTACAGCCAGGTTCCCTCTGAACATGCATTTGAATAGGTAGGAAATACTACAGCTAATCAACTGATAAAGATAGAAATTTTATGATTAATGCACTGTTTGTGTTAATGTGGATGTATGCTGCCCTGATAGAGGCAGCAATCACCTATTGAGCTATTGAGATTTCAATAAGGAAGTCCTCCTGAAGCTTTAGAAATATTCCAGACATTGCACTCTCCTCCCTAAGACTGGATTGTGTGATAGTCCTTTGGAAGGACTCATTAGATGTCACCTTAGCACACAGGATCTTTTATGTTATTACAAGACTACTGCACCAATAGCTGCATTATGCATTTTTCTGTCTCCATAAATGAACGTGACTGCTTTGTATTTTCTGATAAGACATTGTGTGCATCCATAAAGAGAAACGGATTGCCTTTATTCTCATGTTGCAGTATAAGAAAATACGGTCATTCCAGTTTTCTTTTAACCTGACACAACTGGATTTCACTGTGTCGATCTTAAGTAGGAAGCATCGGTTCTCGTCTGTGTTGAGGCCTAGTTCTTTTTCCCAATTCTCTTGATCTCCAATTGCTTCCCTTGTTTTAACCATGGCTAGTTTTCAAGAAGTGCAAAAACAAACTTGCTAAGTAATAGAGAAATGTAGTGCAGGGTGCCATGAAAGGCAATAACACTCATTTGTGAGTGTGATTTTATTAGATCTGACAAGATAATCAAGGTTAAGCTTGGTTAGCAATAAGGGAGGAGATTTGCAAGGATGAGCCAGAGTACAGAAAGAAAGGTACTACTCTTCCATTTTTGTCATTATCTTCAAGATTATGAAGGGAACATTAAGTTGTTGTAGAGGCTTTTTAGCCACATAAGCTAAATCCTAAGGCTTTGAAACATAACTGTTTATTATCATTATTTTTTTAAAAAAGGCAAATAGATCTATATCAATATATCATTTAAAAAGTGATAGTATGTTTTCTTGCCCCTAAGAGCAACTCAAGGGCACAGTAGGTATTTCTAGTGCACAGTAAATGACTACGCAAACAAAGACAAACTCTATTTATGAGTAATGTAACTAAAAATCACAAAGGATAGTTGGTACATGTGATCCCAATGCCTCTTCTAGGATTCTGGGCTCATCTGTTCCTTCGAGCAATGGTCTGCAGAGCTATCATCTACAGTCTAATCTCATTGTATGAGAAATGGTGGTCATTACTAGGAAGTCAGCAGCAATTGCTAAAGTTTCCATAATACTACACCAGACACAGAATAAAATTATATTATGGTGAAACTGAGCAAATAATTTTCTGGTTTCAGACACTAAACTGTTTATAAGTAATTGAATATTAATATTTTCAGACAAAAAATAGTCCTAACCCCTGCTTAGCAGCAGTGCAATTGCTATTTGCAGTTACAATTGCATTTGCTTTACAATTACAACTACATTATGTCTTTGAAATTGGCGCATATCTCAGGTATGCAAAATATTCTTTACTTGATTGAATTTTGCAAATCCTAGAGATTTTTCCAATTTAAAGATTTTAACCAAACATGGGTTGCAAAATTGTCTGTAGCTTTTATAATAAGAAAACTAAAAAAAAAATGCAAACTGATGGAATCAAAGATCTTTGAATAATATTCTGCCATTCCCTACTCAAAACAAAAAAGCTTACTTCTGTAATTTCCTTTAGTATCAATTATCTAAATTATTGAGAGTCATAGTTTTGTATTCTTTTTCTATTTTGCTCTAAAGCTACTTTTTAGAATTAAAAAAAAAATAGAAGTTACAAAATGATAGTATTGTCAGTCACTGGTAGATTGACTCAGCATTTCATATGACGAAACGTTACTCAAACATTAAAAGTATGAGGAAACTGAGTTGAATTCTCATATTTCTGTTGAACATGTCGTATTTCTGACAGCTCCTAAAATTAATCTTTTGGAAAAGTGAAGAGAGATATTTCCTAGAACCTTTTCCAAATTCTACTTTTCTACAGCATTCTATCTTCTCTCAAGTTGCATGCTTGTGTTGAAACACAACAGAAATATATTCTAACTAGCTGGGCTATATCTCTTGTGCAGCATTTGCGGCTTGCTAGACAGAGGTTATGAACTGTGTATCCCACTATTGATTATAGCTCAGCTGTCAAACCGATGTGTCTTACTGGGCCTCATGGGTCTTCAAGAATTCTATTATTTTAACTCCACTATCACTTTTAATTTGTCCTGACTCTTTTTTTTGGATATTTCTACAGCAGGATCTTTCTGGTGACCTCCTTGTTCTGGCTTTGGTTCGTTTGTTCAAGTGTGCCAATGTAAAGTTTCTACTCAGCAGTTGTTTTCAGTGTCACCTACGCCATGTTTGTCCTCATCTGACTTGCACTCCACTGCAGATAGCTTTCTACCTTTCTTTCAGTCCTGTATGTGCCAATTAACACTGAAGTCAGACTGCTCACCCTTTCTTTTCTAATCTTGTCCTCTATTATCATGGTCTCCTACCTAACAGTTACTCTTATCTACATATTCATGTTTAAGGCAGCACCAGGTAATCTTTCATGTGAAACTGAACCTTGTGTGTCAGTAGATACAGATTTATTAAGTGGGATGAGAGATCATTATTAACACTTCCTCATCTAACTTTCTGAAAACATAAAAATATCTTAAATATCAACAACAAAATATTTAGTTATCAAGCATCGGGAGATGAGAAAGTCTTTGTTTCTCTTTGTCCACATCTGTGCAATGAAGGGACATGTTATGAGGAGACACAGCTCTCTCCTACTCACACTGACACTGGAGTTTCATTTTCCTCTCTTCCACCCCATTAACAATGGCAAAATATCACAGATAGATATATAGATGATAGATGGATACACAGAATGCTCTCTTGCACTTCGGCAGTTAATGCTACCTCTCTATACCTTTCTAGGTAGCTGAGGGACGATCTTCTTTCCCCTCAGATTCCTATCTGGCTGTACCTGTTCAAATTCCACAACATTAGGATGAATAACCTGGACTGAATACTGCTCATTTTTTATAAATAGTCTGCCATAATTTAAAAAATGCTCTGATCCTTAAACTTTTTGCCTCAATGTCCTCTAGAAATTCTCGTATCAAAAAAATCATTAAGTATAATTTTTTTTGTCAGTATTTTCCTAGGTGTAGAAACTCTTGTCGGTGATAATGGTATGTTTTCACATTTCAAACTCACACTCTTCCATTATGATTTTTACTGAACATTAATATCTGTTTAGAAGTTATCTTTTTACTGCCTCTCTGGCATGCTTCTCTCTTGAAACATGAAACGTATATTTCTTTTCTTACTATGGCAGGATTATAGCCCTGTCACCAAAATCTAGCCTTTACATCCAAGCCATCTCTCATCAGGCTCAAGTGGGTAAAACCATTTAGTGCTATGCCTTTAACTGTGATTAGTGCCAGAGCCTGACTGTTTTACTGCCTCTGTCAGCTCGTCATTGTTCAGGGCTTTGTTGGACTGAACTGATGTTCATCTTAGAAATACAAATGTGCTACATTCCCCTTTTTTTGTGGGTGTGTGTGTGTTCCCTTGAGTAAAATTCACGCTGTACTGTATAAAGCTAAATGTAAGTTAAGAATTTGGCATTTCCTGTTGTTATTACAGTATATTAGGCTACCAACTCCTTCAGTTGTTTTCAGCATCTTGTTTCAGCATCAAGTGATATGAGCCTCTAACCTTCTATTCTTCCTTATGTGATGACAAAAGATGGGTATATAAATAAAACAGAAAACAAAATCTGCAGTATGAAGATGAAACCCACTTCTTACTCTTATAGAAACAACGCTAGAATAGTTCTGGTGGCAAAAGCTACTGTTTACATTGCAAAGGATTTTGCACTCTAATCCTCTTTATCCTGGAGAGTTCACCTTTACATATTGATTTTATTCATATTGTATATGAATTTTATATCAGTTGACCAAATGTCTTTGTTTTTTATCCCTAAGATATTGAAAAATATTTTTAAAAGTAATTTTATTCCGGGCAACAACTCCCCAACCCCAGCTGCACCAGCCTTTTTATATCTTCCTTTCTGCCTTCAAACTATGTAGGCACAAATCACTTTGCTTGGATCAGTGCTTGATTCTGCTTTCATTGTTTTAAATATCTTGCCTTCTCTTAGCTTTGCCAACTTGTAACTCACACTTATGACTTACTTATTTTTATTCCTGTTTCCTGTCCAGTTCTGCAATTGTAAAAAAATCTTGATGTACATAATAATAAGATTTAAGTGCATACCAAAATCTCTGTAATAATAGTCAAAGAAAATTGTTATAAAAACTATATATTACATATTTTTTTTATAAAAGCTATAAAAACGTATCTGCACTATAGGGACGTTTGACTTCCTTTTCCATACACCCAGACAGAAAAAAAGAAAAAAAAAAAATCTATTTCAGCAGCTCTCTTTCTCTCTTCAGTGTCTTACACTGAGAGTTAACCTGATCTATCAGCAGTTCTTCAAACTCTACCCGGTTGTCATTGGGGAAGTTTCCAATCATCTAACCTCTGTCAGCTGCTCGAGAGGTTATAGGATTATATTTGTATGAGTGTTTTGATGTTACCAGTGAGGATCTAAAGAACTCTGTTTTTCAAATACTGCCCATATCTATTCCTAGTTTCCCTTGGAAAAGGGCAGTGAGGAATTGCTTACAAATCTGTACAGTGGATATAATCTGCAATATAAACTCACGCAAGACTTCAGCACTAATGCATCTTCATTAGAGTGACAGCTCTCATCAGATACTTTGTGTGCTAGCATCTAGCAGTACTGAAGCAGTGATGAGCCTTGGAGTACTTCCCAAAACTGTGAGGAACACACATATCTCAATACTCCTTTAGCTGGCAAAACCTATGTAAAGTAATTTAAGCATTAACTTTAAATTCTGTTATGCCAACTGAAGCAGTACCTAGTTAGGCTATTTAGAAATTTATCTCTAAATGATTCTGCAGTCTCACAGACAAGAGTCTTATTTGCAATATGTTTGTGAAACATTTGATGTTTTCTATAATCAATAACGAAATCCATATAACAGCAAAGTCTTATGCCCTTGTCCTCAAAGATGCTCAGTTTCAATGCTACCAAGTACTCCTGGCTTTTGAGCCAATTGAGACACAAGTGGTACATTGGCTTCAATAAAAAAAAAAGGGCAGAATCAGACAGATATGTGAAGATTGATGTACTCTGTTGCTTCTGGTCTGTGCTATCCAATACATACACTGGAGAGAGTGGAGACAGTCTGGGGAAACTTACAGTCTCACTGACTGCCCTGTGTTTAGTGATTAAGTCTTATCCTGTGAGTATGTTGCAAAATCTCCTTGAACTTCTAATTCCTAAGAGGTGGGCATTATTAAGCAACAGCAAATATATTGTGATGTCCCTAAATCCTTTTAATTCTAGACTGCACTTTCTGACAAAGATGATATACCACATGTAATTGTTATTTAATGTGAACTGAATCATTTACTGGTGATAGCTTTTAGTTCATCTTTCAATGCCAGGTGATGTTCCTCAGCAGTATGTGTTCTTGCAAAAGGAAAAGAAGAAAGCATTAAAGGCTAGACAAGGTGTTCTCAGCTTGACTCACAGCCTGGATGTTCATATTATGAAAGTGTGATAAAGTTTATATTCCATCAAGGTGTGCATGTGCTCTTTGGAGGCATTTTTGCTTCATGTCTGAACATTTGCTGTAAAGAGAAGATAACGGATAAGAATGTCCCAAGCAGTCATTCTGGAGACAGAATTTCACTGTCAGGCAACACCATAAAACAAGACATAAAGAGCTGCGCAAGAAGTTTGCTTAGTAAAGCACAAAGATGATTAGAATACTGCAGGCCAGCTGCCATGCCTACCAGCTTTAAAATTCAAGATTTGAAAGTAGGTTCAAACGTATGATAAAGTGGTACAATAAATCCTCACCTCTCAAATCAGCGGATACTTCCCATAGTCACAAAAGCAAGAGGTATTCATTAATCAGAGCAAGTATAATTGGTTGAATTACACCTCCTTTTACTTCCCAACAGATCTATGTTATGCTGGGTGTAATTAGAGGCAGAGCATCCAGGTGACGAAAGATCTTACCTTGCCTGTAGCTGCCCATCATAACTGTTCATTATTTTCTTTGGTGTTTGCATCCCCAAGTCACACTAAAGGATGCAGAAAAAGACTTTCTATTAAAGAAAAAAATAATAAGAAATGATTTAGCTTTATTTTAAAGCAAAATTCCATTGTCTGAACCAATCTATAGAAGTTGATCAGATAGGAAAAGGGACTTTCCAATTGAGATGTGCAGCAGGATGTGGAAGTAATTCTGAAATAATTATCATGACTTTTCTATGTGAAAATCTATGGCCAGTGTTTGCTTCTGGTTATTCTTGCCTGACCTTACTTTTAAGTACAGATGTGAGGGAGGAGTTATGGAGAAAATTTTGCTGCCTGAAGCAAACTTTTCTGTTAGCTTTCCAAAAATGTCTCTTTTGGACTGTATTCTGGAAGACTGTCTTGATTCTTGTACGTTTATACCTTAAAGTGCTCATCAAACATGAATAATTATTATCAGACTGCCATGTGATAACAATCTATACAAGATTATAGGACTGAAATTAGGTATTATATAAAAATAATGTAAAATGTGTCTCTTTTATTTTAAATCACAATAGTAAATAGGTATAAATAGGAGAAAAGAGAAAGGGAGTGAGAGAGGTCAGTGTACAAGCTATGAAATTAAATGCTTATGTAATTATGTTTGTTTTGGCAAAAGTTTTTTCTTCAAGTAAAATCATTAAGTAAATGTAACTATTCTGTGCAAGTGTCCAGACGAGTTTTCACACTGGAGTGATTTTTTTTGCAGATATGTTAGGAACTGGTTTTAGGAAGACTGGTTTGAAGAAAGAAAAATTAGGGCTGGGTTAACCTAAAACAGTAATACAGAAGCAAATGTGGTACAAAGGTAAGCACAAGTACAAAGGGATTCTGGAGCTGAGGGAACTGTAATAGGTGATACTGCATCCTCTTTCCTTCTCACTCAATCTCCCCCCAGATATTCCAGCTTCAACTAAAGTCATATACAGATTTTGCTAACAACAGTCTTCTATAACAACTGCCTGCTATAGCAGTTGCTCCCTTCTATCAATCTTTGATAGAACAAAACAGCTCCATAATTTCATTGTCACAAATACAGCATCTCACACCCTTTATTCATATAATAACATTAACAGTATCGTGCTGGGTTCTTTTTTTTTCATCTCATATTAACATGGAAGTTGGCTTATCAAAAGAATGTCACTCTTCAAGACCATTTGAATCTCTTTTGGAAGTCACGGTGTTATGCATGCAACTGCTAATTCTGGTAATCCTATAACCCTTTCAATTTCTTACATTACTTGGGATAATTTTCTACAAGTGTCTATGAGATTAACATTTTTATCTATGTAAATAAAATAATCTATTTTTGAAATAATTTTAGAGGTAGAGCAGGATAATGACACTTGTTGCATTAGAGTTTCCACTCTGAGACTTTTTCAGCAATTTGCTTCTATGTCTGTGCAGGAGACTTTTTTGAAAGTAGCAGCAGAAATAGCTCAACCACTTCTGAAATTAAACTAATGATTTTTTTTTAAAAAATAGTTATCTCCTGTAACAGGAATTTGAAATGTATCAAAGCATACGCATTAGCAAATGTAGCTTAAAATATTCTTCATTCTGAATTGGGGCATCTTCTTATTCTATAGCAATATTTGAAACATATTTAAAATTTTCTATTCTTATATGAAAAGACACATGTTCATCATAAACAATATTTTTGTTTGTTTGTTTTGTTTTGTTTTTCCCTTATAATAAACTTCTCATTCACAAAGTCAGCTAGGGAAGTCTGATAGTTATGTATTCTAGTTTGGTAGACTTGATTTTCTCTTGGACTGATCCTGTGCAATTTGAAAGACCTTGTCAGCCCAGGGGCATACTATGAAAATGGATTTCATATGGTTTGCATTTCTTTTCAGCTTTTTTATTTTATTGCAAACGTAATATTGTTCTAAGGAAAGAGAAAAGAAGATTTTGTTCTATTCATTCTTTGCAGTCCTACCTTTCCTGGGACTTCCTTGAAATAATGCTATTTAAAATGAAATGCAGGGCTGCTCTAATTTTCCCAAGGAAAATCCTTTAAGGTTTAGCAGATACATTTTTAAAAGCCCCTTAGGAACTGACAGATAATAAAAAATCTACCATCAACTTTTCCCTTTTCTTGTGTCTGAAGCAGTATGGTCTCTAACTTCTATTGCATATGTAAAAACTTTTAAATAATCTATGAATTTTTAAAGGGGTCAGTTACACAATAATAGAAGTGTATTTTCCCATGAGCACAGCATTCCTAATGGTCTTCTGAAAACAGGTCTCAGTAAATCTTCAGAACAGGCAAAAATAACTTTCTTTTGAAAGTTTCATTTGCACTACTGTAGTCTGGAAATATGTTGCAGAAGGAGAAGAAGAAAATTAAGGCAGTAATCATAAAATGGAAGTAAAGAAGAGGCTCAAATCATGACAGAAAATTGAATGATACATATTAAATATCAAATTAGGTCCTAAATTATGAAACTTTTAAAGATTCTCATAAAATATAATATCTAGAAAGATATTATTAAAAGTTCTATGAAGCGTGTCTGTTGTAAAGGAAGGACAGGTGGTGAGAGCAATTTTATCCTCTGTAATTCAGACTTATTCCCTGGGTACTTTATGCGAGTCCTAGCTGAATTTAAGCACCATTAATGATGCTGGCAATAACAGAAGCATATTCCAAACTTATATTGGCTATGCCATAAACATGCCTATAGCTGCAGAATGAAAAATTGTGGGTTGGGTGGTGTAAGCTTATCTTCCATCCTTTCTGCTCTAGGGCTATGTGGAGCCTGGGTAGGGCTCTAAGATTTTTGTGTAGAGTGTTCTACATGGACCTCCCAACTGTTTTGTGGGATCAACACATGCCAAGGACATTTTGCTGTTAGGAAGTCTTTCATGTGAGGCATCCTCAGTTTGACTTTGCCTGGTTTGATTGACTTACTCCATGGTGCAGTTGCAGTTTTGCAGTGCCTCGGGTGGCAAAGCTGGTTTCAGAGTTTCCCAGCCTCTCAGTTTTCTGTCTGTTTGCCCCTGCCCTCCCACAAGAACTGACTGTCCTCTCTGTTGTGCGGATACAACTCTTTGGGAGGCCACACTATAAATCAGATTAGTGAAATTATCCAAATGAGAGAAAAAAATCAAGCAATTATATACAGTCAGGATTTAAAATCTGTTTTTCTCATAAACTATCTTTCTCTACCAAGATAGAAAAAAGTATTATAAAAAACCGATGTGGTTAGTCCAGCCTAGTTGGTAGCGAGGGCACTGTCCCATGCAGCTAGGCAATATCACAATATCAATGGTGTCTTTGGTTTCTAGCAGGGGCATAAACTGCTAGAAACCACTGCTATGGATGGGGCAATATGTAGAACACAGGAAATATTTAGTTTTCTCATTTTCTGCTAGGCTACTGCAAAGAAAATGTGTAATATTTTCCTGATTATTGTCAGGAGAACTGATATCTGTGCTACTTTGTGACTTATATTCTTGTCATTTTGAAACCTTCGGTGTATGGTTAAAATCTAAAAGGATAAATGAAAGTGTTAGATTTCTTAAAGTATTTCTTACAGTATTTTCTTTCTTGTAATGATCTAATCCCAGTGCCTTTTATTTATGTATTTATTTATTTTATAATATAGAATGTGGTATCTTTCCACTCTACAGGCTTAGTTCTCTTAATATACTTCCTTCATAAGAAGAATTGGAGAGGTCCTAGAACAATTATGTAGAAGTTGCTACAAGAACAATTAGAACTGTTAAATGATTCCCTACAAATACCATATTTTATCTGAAGCATTTACAAGTTCATTTGGTGGTAGACACTTATGTCTGGTCAAACAGTACCCCTAGGAAAAGAACCCAACTGTTCCACAGTTCATCCACCTAAGGAGAATTCTTCCCTGAGGCTAAAAGAGAATCACAGGCTACATTTACAGTACCATCAGTGCAGATTAAAGGTGCATTTTCATAACTTTCATAGCAAGCCTTGTGATATTTGCCTGCTGTGATTCTCATTGAAAAACAGTTTCAGATTAAAAAAATTAGACAAAAAACACATTATGTTGGAACCAAACCAGAAGATGTGCTTCAAAATCACACTTACTAATTTTTTAGTTCTTTGGGACAAGACTCAAAATAGTCCAAAATAAATTCCCCCAAACAGACATGCTGTGTGCTGGATCTTCCAGTGCAGATGTTTTGCCATTCCACTAAAATTGCACCTTGCAAAACCTAACGTAGGTTTTAGAGTACATAGAAGAATTCATAAGAGCTAACAGCAAGATCCCTGTGAGTGATTAGAAAGGTGGAAAGATTGACAGACTTTGTTTCCTTCTATTCTCAAGAGAATATTTTTAGGCCTACAATTATTGTATGAAAACATCTTTTAAAGCTTGATTAATTTAAAAAAGTTTATTAAATAATTTCTAGGGAAATCTATTACTGCTTTAATATCAGATTTACAATGTACCTAAATCATGCATAACTGAGTGATGAATGATTAACAACTAAAACTCTGAGGCATGGATAGATAATTTTTTTAAGCCCTAGTGAGTGTGCTTTTTTTGTTTGCCGGGCTATGCACTTCTTGATCTATGTCATTTGCAATTATATTATATGCATAGTGATTATGTGATATATACATTGCATGCACTGAAGTTCAATTGAATTGATAGATTATTTTCACATTATTGTAGTCTTTCTATCTTTTTCAACTGCAATTTCAATTTCCTGAATTTCAGAGAAACACACTATACACAATGACTCTGTATAAAAAATTAGCCAAACTGCTTTCCTGCTGTTTTAAATAAACTTGCTTTAACTTGTTATGGGTGATATTAAATTGCTTTAGACAATGTCAAATAGTTCTGGCCAGGCTGAGATTTTTTGTAGTATTTTGTCCCACATTATCTCTCTTGTGATCTTGCCCTCTCACAATTTTAGAGGCATTCTTATTTTGTACATTATTAGCTTATTTCCCTTATATAACTGTCACTTCATCCAGCATAGCAGAGATTTTTGTAGCCATGCTTTTGCTAAGAAGGGCATTTTAGAAGTTCCAGTAGATGCTTCTATTAAGTAGAATGTGTAATTGTACACAGTCAGATTTGCCTTTGGAAAACTTTTTTTTTTTTTTTTTCCAACACGGTATTTACTGTGTGTCCATCTAAATTATTTCACCAGGAAAACATAATTGTTTAGATGGAACAGATAATATTCAAGTCTACCCTGAAGATGTATTGTTCTGGGAAGACACACACCCAAACTGAATGGTCAAGCACTTTCTGCAGATTTCAGAATAGCAAGAGCTGCTGTCTAGCACCAAAGAAAGAGAAATATTTGTGTTTCTGTTTATACTTCTGCCCCATTAACTGTATCTATGAGAAGAACAGAGCAAGCATTTTACATCAACTTTGCAACTGCTAAGATATTTATGAAAACAAGAAAGAAAGGTGTAAATCTATAGCTTCCACTATGTAAAGAAATATTTGGCTGAGCTGGTTCTTTAATTCTGATTTGTTGTTAAATGTTTGGGTCAAATTTTAGTGACCAGGAATTTAAGTAAGTGGCTTACAGTGAGAGATTTGGATGTGCCAGGACTAGTACTTACTCCAGGGTAATGAGTTTGAGGAAAAAAGTGTCAAAATGATGAAGTGCCCACTATGAAGGCCTTTGGGATTTCAGCAATAAACACTATTGCTCAGTACAGCATAGCACTGGTAAAACTTGGATTACAACCCAGTGATGTTTTGTTCAGCGTAAAACTGAAAATAAGTTTCTGCTGATGCAATGATAATGTACAGGTTTATAAAGACAGCTAGAGTGTAAGAAAATGCAAATAGTCTGTTCTCAAGAACTCCAGCACCTTCATAAGAAGGCGGGTGATCATAAAAGCTATCATTACTCAGCAGAGACTCGTTTCAGTAACCTGCTTCTGAGGTTTTTTTTTTAGCAGAACAGTTTTCCAGATGAGGTTCCTTCTTTCTTTTTACCATACGCAAACTAGGGAGACCATTATCTATAAGCTAGAATATTTTGTCCTCTTTGGTAAGGAAATGCAGCAATAATGTAAGACTACAGATGTAGAGCTGACAGGAGTCCTTCTTTGGATCTCTCCCGAAAACAAACTGGCAAAGCACACACTGCAGGGATTAAAACTAGACTCAAAATTAAATAGAGCTACTTAAGAAATTCCATTCATGCCTTAAATCTCATTTGTTAGATTTAGTATTATCATAGATACCTGGATTTTTTTCCGCTTCCTACCACTTTTGAGCACTCTCAGCAATTTTCACTGATTTAAACAGGAATGCAGTTATTACAAGTTATTCTACATTTCAACCTACATATAGTTTAGAATGGAAAATTTAATTTTCAGAAGACAGCTCATGTGATATTTTATTAGTTCATAAATTCAGCTGAAAAGATAGATCTTTCCACTTTTCTAATATACAGAAAAAAATCATTACATTGAATGATATATTTTTCCTTTTTATTTATGTAGTTTGACTATTGAGAACAAAAATAATGAGAAGATGAAGTCCTGACTGATGTTCTGTTAGTATCTAAATATCTTGAGTATGAAATATCCTGTTTATCTATGATAGAAGCTAAGTTTGGATAAGAATAATATAAAGTTAACTGTCAGAAGACAAAATAAAGTTGATGCCAAATTAATTATAAGGAAGTTACTTTCAAAAATCAGAGTTATACTATCCAGACTTGCAGGACTGCGTGGAATTAGTTCATGAAAAACATCCTTGGGGTGAGGTCATTTCTTTACTAGATAAAAATGAGCCCATCTGGCATACTTCACCATACCTATGAGGAGCTGGGAACTTATCACCTCTCACTTTCATAATGGATTAGATGTTAAATGAGTGGCAAAGAACATCTTGGAGGTTTCTTGATTTATTTACGATAGGGAAAATTCAATATTTCATGAGTAATGCTTGTGCTAAAAGAGTCCTAATTTCACAAGGAATATGTTGACTATGTCGCTATCAGTAATAGACTAACCTATTGGAACTTGTTTGAATATTGGATATTATGATTAATGACATTTCAGAACACATTTATGACACTGTGTAGTTCTACAAGATGCTGCATGTTGTAAAGACATTTTTCTTTTTTTTTCTTTTTTTTTTCTGGGAGCAGCAATTTGCATATGTTTCAAAAGTTAGCCGTGCATATTTATCAAAGGAAGAAATATAAAATAAATACAATATATTGCTCTTTCTGTTGATCTAAGAGATTGGTTTGCTTCTGAACCCTGGCAGTTTTTTTCTAATAGGTGGAAAAGTGACCAACCCTGAGTTAAAGGCAGTGCACAAACTGAACGAACAGCTTAGCTGCAGGAGGAGCAGCAGCCCCTCATGATCAGAGTGACAGACTTTAAATTCATATCTGCTATCTGGGAGTGAGATTGTGTAGGGAATCATATGAGCAACAAATTGAGACTATCATCTCAGATCTCTATTTCACAACTACAGATGAACACAGTCACACAAGGCAGACCCCTAGTATCTTTATAAGTAATCCAGCTCACAATTTAGTACATGACATTTATTTTTTCTACTAGTGTGCTTTTTTTTTTAATCTTGGTCCCTACTTGCTCACACAGAACATTTCCTTATTCGGTGAAAAGCTCAAATTATTTCAGCAGGATTTCCACATGCTATGGCTTTCATTCAACTTGAACATGACAAGTATGATTTAATTTGTTAATGGTTTTTGTAATAGAAAATCTTTGTTGTAAAGCTTGAACTTTCTCGAGTCACTGGCAAACAGAAGACCTGGGAGAGTCCAGACATTACATTTGTGGTTTGTTCTCATTTTGCATCCATTTGGGGACTCCACCTATTTTGATAGTTATGGCCTAGCTCAAAGTGTCCATTCAGTTACGTTACTCATTCTTGGGTGCTACAGTAAAGGAAGATTGCATGGATATTTTGAATCCATTTATAAAAGCTGGACAGTCATATATTCAACTGAAAAACTTACGACTACATTTTATGACCTTCTTTAAACTTAACTATTTCTTAATCCATGCCTTTGACTTCAGAAGAAATAAACTGTAAGAATATAGTTAAAATGAGTAACAGTATTACAATCAGTGATTTTTTCTGAAGTGCAGAAAAACATATAGTCTGATACTATAATATGGTACAGGGTTATAATATAGTATAGTACTAGAGGTTAATCACATATCAAAATATTTATAAGATTGACCTCATAGCTGGATTTTCAAAAATACTGAAGATCTTATCTTTTGTTAGGAGATAACACACACTTCAGAATATATTTGCTGCCCAAAATTCTCTCAGCCATCTAAAAAGGGTCAAGAGAAAATAAACATTTGAGTTTTAATTCGTTTTCATGTTCCTTTCCATTGTACTGCAGTATCCATGTTACCATACTTAAGATCTTTTACAAGATAATAATAAAAATCATATCTGAGGGGGACAAAACTTGTTTTCACTGTCCTTGCTCTCTTTCTCTCTTTCTGTTACAGTGAAAGACCAAATGTTCATTGCTTTTCATTTATGTGCATAGAGCTTTCCTCATACAGTGGGAGGTCTCAGTGTTTGAAAAGTGGGTAAATAGAGCACTTCAGTAATAAGATCCTACGTTTGAGTCATCTCATTCCTCTTTTTTTTGGGGGAGGGTCTAGAATCTTTTAACCCCTGGGAAATATTTACTGCTTAACAATTATTTTTTTCTTCTTACAAAAAGTTGAATGTTATCTGAAAATTTACCTCATTATGTATATGAAATTGTCATTTAACTTTCTTTATTTTTCTACTTTAGCAGAGATACTTCCTAAAACTTCCCTAGGGTATTTTAATATATTAAGAAAAAAACAAAAACCTATTACCAAGGTCACACAAATAAAACTGTGATCTAAGAAGCTGAGGAATATTAACTAAGTGCCTACTAAGGAATATTAACTAAGTGCTCTCACATGCAAAGCTATAGTTAGCTATAGTTACCTGATTTTGTAGTTTTTTTTTTTTTTTAAATACTGTTGTTGCACAACAGATTTTATTTAATCACAATAGCCTTTGAGTTAAAGTTGGTGAGATTTTCGTACAAAACACTGTTCTATCAAAAAATTGTGGAAAAATCTCTTTTTTAACAAAGTTTGTGCATGGTTCTATCAATATTTAGTAATTATAATTTTTTCTTACTGACAAACTACTATGGTAACATCTATTATACATATTTACCTCAAAATACATATAAAAAAGAATATTCAAAGTTTGCAAGATAAAAAAGCCATCGCATCTTGTATTAAATATATTAGGCCTTTTTTTTTTTTTTTTTTTTCATTTTGACCTAGAGGGACTATTCCTTTTCAATTTAGCCATGATATCAAAAATACTGTTTGAACAGCTTAAATCTGGGCCATTATTTTTTTCTGTCATTGACTTTCTATTTACCTCTGGGTAACTGATGAAAACTATGAAAAAGTGCAAAGGGACTAGTGTTCACCGCTAAACATTCTTGGGAATTCTCCTTTCATTGATGATATCTGACTAAAAACTTCTTACTATGTCTTACTTCCACTTAATTTCATTGGATATTATTATGGTGTGTGCCAAGAATAGCACAAAACATGTTACAATTATGTAATGTCTTTTCATAATCCTACCTCCAACCTAATCAAAGTGTTAAAGCAATTGTTTGCAATCTTCACATTACTATTTTTTTATCCTTTAAAACACTTCTCAATCTTATTTTGTCTATGATTGACGAGATGCCTATATAACAAGCCACACTCATTTTGAATTTTGGCACTAAATTATGCATTTTCCAGGCTATAAGAATTTATGAAGTATTCTAAAACATAAAAAAATCAAGATGCCAGGCATTCTGTCATTCTTAGAACTCTTTGGTCAAAGACATCTGAGTTTGCTCATACAAGATGGTTAGCCTAAAGAAAATATAATTTAAACTCAACTTGGTTGCCATTTGTCTGTACTTCATTTTCCTGTGATATAAATAGATTATTCAAAAATATAGAGTTTTGAGTGCATTTGCCTATTTTGTGTCCCTGTTGAAATATTATTCCCATTTGGGAAAAAAAAAAGGCTTTTTAAGCATTAAAGTTTTATTAAAGGTTTATTTTGTTCTTAACATTATTTTAAAACTACATCAACAAAATACACCTGCTTATTTTAAAGCCACCATGACCCTCTGGTGAATTGACTTGGAAGTAAAGCCCTGAATTAAAGTTATGACCGAAGAATGTTCAACATGTTCCTATAGACTTTACCAATAAAGAAACCTACACTTTTATCCTTGGCTGAGCAGAGAACTGTAACATTTGTAACATTATGTGCAGTATAAAGAATATTTCTTTATACATACTGAAACCAAAAATTAACTGTAATTGAAGTTGGGAGTGTGCATTATTGTGGATTATCACCATTGTATTTTTAACACTGCGTTTTAAAAAATTTAGCAGATGCCAAGGTTGAATTTGTTGACTGCCATGAATTCTGAAAATTAATTGTGTACAGCTCTGGCAATTCCTATTTCTGTTCAACAGCACATTAATTTTTTCACATCAGTTTTTCGAATCCAGCAGTGTTTGAATGCTAATGTTCTCTGAACAACAAATCAACCTTTACTGCACCAATAACCCCTCCTAAACTCCTACTCTACAAGACATAATGGTAGAAATGCAGTCATAATCCTGTGATCACTTTTGTCCCGGTCTTCTTTTTCACTGCATTGCCCTCCTGATTCCAAGATGGATGCCTTATCAGCTTCTCCTGGAAGTTAATGGTAGAATTTGGAGAAATCTCTCTTTTCCATAAGTTTTAATCACAAATCAGGCAAAAGTTCATAGATGAATGAGGATTACTTGGAATTGTGCCTTCTTCTCTGAACAGATGAATTGCAGACATGACTTTTAAAAGCCTCTGAAATAATCCTAAGCAAAACCTAATTCATTCTTCCCTGCATTCCGGAAAAAGTAATAATAATTAAAAAAAAAAAAAAGTGAATGATTTTATGTTGCAAAATGTAATTCAGTAAGGGTTATTTCTCAGTTTCTTTGCAGCATTCTCAAGCCGTCCAAACAACCCAAATTAAAATCATCTTCACTATTCAAAATACAACTAACAAATTTAGAGGCAGTAAACATAAATTTAAAACCACAAACAAACTGAAGTAATCTTGGAGCAATTTTCGATGTATTTCCTGCAATATTTTGGCTCTTCCACCCATTCTTACCCACTACTAATACATATGTGCTAAACAAGTTAATCCAAACATCCCTTCCTCTTTTGTGACACATTCCAGTTTTCTTTCCTCAAGCTGTTGAAGATGTCATCTGTTTTAGAAGGAGAAACGCTTCACAGAGCTGTGAAATGGCTCTTCATGACCGAAATAAGAGGGCAATGAGGGCTACAAGTTTAACAAGGAAACCTATTCACTCCTTTATCCTCTGCATTCACTTTTATTTTACAGTACAGACGTAGTTTGTTTCTTCACAAAATGCCACATCATAAAAGGACAATAGTCTGATCCACTGGAGTTAATGATCTAAATTTATAACTGTGGGAGAAAAAAGTAATGCGCCAAGAGTGTGTTGGACATGGGAAAGGTGCTCAGAATTTAGTTTTTTGGTGAAACTAGTTAATTATTGGGCAAGGATCCCAAGGATCCAGGATCATTGATTTTGAAAAGGCTTGCAACCTTGAGTCTCTTTGCATGATTGCACCAGAACTGGTAAAGTGATTTAAAAATTAACAATGGTTCTTTAAAAAAAAAATGCACAGATGAATTTATTACTGATAGTGTAAGTCTCAACTGGAAATTACCAGCCATCAGTGCATAACGTAAATTGCATAAAAGGAATAAGTGAAAAATGTTTCAAAATGAAAAGATGCACAACAAATTTCTGGGACTAGGATATTTCTACTTATCTGTTCTTTAGTTATATGTATATAACAAAAATACAGCAAAAATTGACAGCAAAGATGTCCACAGAGGAACCCCGCCCCTTGCATTCTCTGTCTTCTTATGGGCATGGACAAGATGTATACATACTATTGAAAGACACTAGGAGTGTTTGAAGCATATTGTACTATAGTGCTTATTATGTAATCTTCATTCTATGCCGGGGCTGCCAACTTAATAAAGTGTTCCCGAAATGAAGTAAATGGAGTCTTCATATAGGTTTTGCATGTAAAGCAAGTTTGAAACCCTTTACTATGTAAGAAAAATGTATTTTTCAGTTGCTTTATGAAATCAAAGTAAATTTTCATTAACGAGCTCATTATTGCTTCTTTGTCTTAAAACACCCATAGAATTGAATATGTTAGGGATATTAAATGTCCCTCAGTTAAAACTTGAGGATGCATACAGCCTGAAAATATAAGATGAATGGGCTTTTCTACTCATAGTCTCATCACTAAAGTTGACCCTTCCACAGCAGCTGATGAATTCTCTTCTACTGCAAAGAAGCCCATACAGTACTGTCTTCTTTCAAAGCTTGCCAACTTTTAGGTGATTATTCTGAGATGGCTCTCTACCCCCCATTGTTTTCAATTTGTTCTGAAGAAAGATATCTGCTTGCTTTTTGCCCTGGAAACAATAGGAATTTTGAAAGAGAGCACAGAACCTTAACTGAATCTCATTAAGAAGAATAGGAAATGGCAACCATTTTGAAAGGGAGTGATAGATGGGCTTCTTTGAGAATTTTTACACATCCATTTCTGATGAAAATACTATTAGAAATGACTATTTAATTCAAACTTTTTCAAAACTTATTTAGAAAAAAAATCTCCCTTCCTCGTTTCTGAGGTTGAATCTGATATCTCCAACCCAATAGTTTGTGTAATTTGTTTCTACATGCCTCCTTTGTAAATATATAATACCTCATTATATAATATCTAAATCTATGTAAATATATATCTAAATCTTTCTTGTTATAAACTAAGATAATTATTTTTCCCTTGTTCAAAGGCATAGAAAGCATTGCTGTCTTTATAACAACATTTTAGCAGATACTGAAAAATTCCTTCAGTCTTTCCTAGACCGAAAAATCAGTTTGCTCAACATATCCCTCCCAGTCATATTTCATCAATATCATGCCCTACTAATTACTCTCCTCAAGATTGGCTCCAGTTAATAGAATGCATATTCTAAAGTGTTATTTCCAAAATTGATAAAAATGCTTCTTGATACCTCATGAATACCAAGTACAGCAAAGGAATAACTTATGGATCTTATATATGTACCATATCTATTGAACAGTGAGCACTCGGTAAACAGGTTTAACAAATTTTCCCAGAATATATGGTCAGCTATTTATTTCCCATCCTGCACCTGTGCATCTGATTTCACCTTTCTAAGAATCTCACGCTGTTCTTCTCTAATTGAATTCCATGTTCTTTGTTTTCTATAAATTATTCAATTTATCAGAATAATTTTGAGTTCCAGTCCTGTTTTCTGAATTGTATCACCCGTTCTCACTTGGGCAACTGCACTTTCTTGAGCTCGGTTTTCATTTCATTATTCAGTCAAGTAATAAAAGTGCTGCACAGAACAGGACCCAGGACAGATCTTCTAGTCAGAAAACAAGCCTGTGAAGATTAATCTCAACTTTTCAATTGGTTTTGTACTCATATAGTGATTTCATCATAAAATTTGCTCATAGAAATGGTAAATGGTATTTTAAGATCCTATTACCATCAAAATATATCATATCTACCCCTTTTCGCCTTATCTAGTAGGCCAGTTACCTTGCCAGAGGAGGAAATTAGTGGTTTGACAATATTTGTTCTTGAAAAATCTATGTTGGCTGTTTCTTATTACCTTATTATTCTTTACATGTTTTTAAATTCATTGTTTAATAATTTGTTCTAGTAGATTTTTGAGTATTAAACCTGGCTTGACTTGGTCTATAATCTACCCATTTTTAGTATTTTAAAATAGCACAATCAATCATTGAAACATTATCATGTTCCTAGTATATGTTGCCAAAATTATTTTTAACCATCAGATTTTGCTATTTTAAGTTGATCAGGAATGGCATATGTTACTGACATATTTTTAATAGGAAATTTCTTTCTACATCAAATCTTTCCTAAATATATATTGGCCTAAAGCTTATTGGATTGGTTGAAAGCCTCCCAATTGAGGCTTCAGACTTGGATAAGGTTTTTTGTGTGTGTATCAGTTTGGTATCTGCATTAGTTTGACAGTCAGACTGATTTTTGAGCCTGACTATGCAGACTAAGTTTTTTAAAACACTTTGTTTCTATACAAAACAGGGATCTATAATATCCTTACCATAACTTCATAGGTAGCTGTGCATATTTTAAAAGGGTTGGCACCGGGCTACTGTTTCCTGTGTAAAGTGTCAGAGTTCTGTGCAGTAATCAGAGATGTGGCAAAAGCAAGACTGTGGTGACTGTACTGGAGTAGAAGAAGGAAAAGTGGAGAATTTGATGAATTCACTATTCTAGTAAAATCTGCAGCCAATTAAAATACCCAGAGACCGCTTTTGCTATACAAGGGTTTTGCAAAACACTCAATATAAACTAAGGAAAACCAAGCCACTTTTTTTTTTTTTTTTTTGTAGTTTTGTGTTTTATTTATGAAATTGTAAGATCGCCATCTGGTGGTTTTTTCAACATCAAAAATATGAAAGTCTTTGAACAGAAGCTGTTTTGTGATTGTGGGGTGGAATTTAATCCCAAAGGAATATGGCTTCAAACTCTGTCATAGTGAGGTTTTTGCCAAACTTTCACTGTTTTTTTTTCTCTGCCAGTGCAAAATGGGATGATCAAATTATTATGTGAGTAATGATCATCCCAAACAAAATATAGAGAATGGAGGCTACATTAGTCACCTTTGCCAGGATGCTGAATGGATATTAGTTGATTTATGTATCTATGCATAAATTCACTTTATAGGAAACAAACATTAACACTAGAAATACAAGAAAAGAACATATTTACATTTCAAAATCAAAGGATGAGATTTATCTTCAGTCATTCAAAAATTAAGTCAGTTAATTGTCAGGCTGCCTCTGCTGCCAACTAAGAGAGATCTCTTCAGATAGCAATTCGTCCTAATAAAGGTGTTTAAGATCGATATGATGAATCGCCTTCTGGCTGGTTAAGTTTACTGGTTTAGTGACAGTGCCCAAACTTTATGCAAGTAAAGAAAAATGAAACCCACTCTAAAACCAAGTGCTAAACCTTGACTGCAGCCAAAGATTTTTTTTTAATACCTTAAGGATCCAGCCAACCTGTAGATACTAATAGGGTGAGCTCTGAGATTGGCCACATTTAACACACAGATACCTATGCGCAATGCCAGGCCCTACGAAACAAGACTGTTACTTCATTAACTGTAAGATTTTTCTGTTTACCTTGAACATCACTTCCTGTTGTATGTTTTTTTCTCCCAACAGGAGGGAAGAATCTGTGAGTTAGCTTGATGGAAAATATATACATCCGGGATGCAACTATGCAAAATGGATGTCATGTATCAAACAATCAAAATGTAGGACATCTTAGTTTCACTCTATAATATGACACAACGGTTCCCTGCACACATGCATGTGTAGTCATAAAATCTGTTACTGAGGACATATTTATTTGATGCTTCAAAGATGTTCCACAATGATGTTCCATTTACTCCTGCTAGTAGCAACCTCAAGCCTCAACATGCCATCTTCCACTGAAAATGTTGATGCAATCTGTATTTGACATATTGACTAACTACAAGAACAGCTCTTTAAAAGGTAGCATGAGAATGGTACAAGTTTGACAAAATCCTCTTCATTTTATTAGAGAAAATGAAGGCAAGGTTTCATAGTTACTGGGTTATAACTCTGACTTAAAGGATGATTATGAAAGAAGACTGTCTTTTTCTGGGTAAAAGATAAGGAATCAAAAATGCTCATAAAATGAAACACACATTAATTATTTCTATAATGACACAGATCTCTGATACCTCAAACTAGTAATAAAAATATGTACCACTGGTACAATTAACCTACCCACATGTGTTAGCCTTGAATGTATGATAATGGTTTCTTTGGTTGCAAAATTTTACACTGTATTGTGAAAAATTAATTTGTTTTATCAAATATGCTTTGCTACCAGTTGCAAAGGCAGTCCTTGATGTGTAGTCTATCTACATACCTAGCACATTCCACTCTTCTCCATGGACACTGAATGCAAGCAATACGTATGCTGTAATCGGCTTTTGGAGACTTGACCAATGAGCTTGTCATACAGAGCCAGACTTAATCTAATATAATTTGTTGTCATTGCTACTTATAGAATTATCTAAGCATAACCAAGCAAAACGTGGAATTTATTTTATTGTCAGGAACTTGAAACAATGCAGAACAGATTTAACAGAGCATTCATTTTGCATAAATCTAGTACCATTTTTTTGACAAGAAGAGTTATTCCAGATTTAAGTCTATATAGTTTTTAACTTTAAAGAGCATGCATATGAAGTGTTAGACAGCTCTAGAATTAGAAACTTCCTTGTGCAGCTGAATCACATTTGGAAGATTCTGTTCTGAAAAAAAAGTGCATTGGTAAATTAAGAAAATCTTGTTAGAATCAAAGGACTTCACCTGCAAAGAATACTAAAAGAAAAATGCAAGATTTTTTTTTTTTTGGTAGAAATGTGTAAGAAATCCTAGAAGAAAGGAATGGAGATAAAGGATATTCACTTAATTCCATAGCCATACTGTTTATTGACATGACAGCTTCCCTGTCGCTTTGAGCTTTGGGTTTCTTGCATGAGCATGGTGGTCCTTAACAGATATGCACTGTAAAGAAAGGAAATACTCTGCCTTGACTAAAAAGAAAAGATCCTGTGGCCCTTTGAAAATAAACAGTGCAATTGTTATTGATTCACTGTCTGATTCCAAGAACAGCAGTAAATATAACAAGATGAAGAGAAATTCACCATGATTTTATGAATTTTGTTCATGCTTATTTTCACCTGAAACTAAATGTTTTCTATCAGAGCTTTAAAAACATTATTATAGCTATTAAAATTAATTAGAACGAGGAATAAAAATCTTTTTAGGTAATTCAAGACTTAATTTTTGGAGCCTCCAAATAACTTAAATGAATGGATCAAATTTGGATGCTGAACAATCTCTAGGTGTCATATTTAGATTCTGCTATTTAGAATCTAAAGAGTGGAGAAATACCCGTCAGAAGAAACCTCAAGAATGGATCTGAGTGTTTAGCTGGATATTTGGAAATTTTGGAGCTCTGTTAATTATGTTTTCTTTGTGACTTGCTTGTAAAAGTAATTAATGTCCCACGGCCAAAAGTAGTAAGATCATCATGCCTTGTTGCTTGGAATTAAGATCCTGAATTTACGTCTGGACAGTATAATTTTTTCTTAATTTTTGATAAGCAGTGAATTCATTCAATGAAATCCTGTATTTTGGGCAGACTGAAAAATATTAACATTTCAAATCTACTAAAATACTTCTTTTTATGGATTTTAAAATCTTTCGCATCCAGAAAATAATATTTTATTGAATGTTTCATCTCAGAAAAGAAGTTACACAAAGGAATAAACTAAGTACAGTACTAAATAAAACATTTCATCTCAGGTACATCTGCATGTTTTGGAATGATCCTAACTGCTTTTGGATTTTGTGTGTGTGTGTGTGCATGTGTGTGTGTGTGTGCGTGTGTGTGTGTTTGTTTCACCAAAAGATATATTTAAAATGTTTTTAAGTTGACCTGCATAGACTTTTTCTTTTTTTTTCCCCAGTAAGACTACTAGACCATAAGTTCTACTGGCTGAAGCTTTTGGAATTTATGTAGATGTGTATAGCATGTATTGCCACCAAAGAGAATAAAATTGCAGAGGAGTATTTATATATGTATCATTTAATTACCCTATCATAAACACAATGTAAGAATGAATTAGATGATACAATTTCAAAAATTCTTTCACAAAGCACAGAAGACGACATTGCCATTTGAAATAGTTGCAAACAAATTTCCTTAAAATATATATTTTTTAATTTCATGTAGGAATTCTGTTGGACTTTTAAAGATTCTAAATTTAGGGTATAGGGTTCCTAAAGATCAAAAGTTCATTTTGAGATTTTCTCAGGTCCTTAATAAACAGGTGAAGAGAAAGTTTATTCTGTGATCCAAATAAAATTTAAGAATGCTATGATAATTAATGATTGAGCAAAAATATTTTCTGAATAGGACTCTTGCTCGTTTTTCCTATGGCATTCACCTTGAATGCTTTTAAAGATATTCTGTATTTTACTGACTCGATGCCCTCAGCATTTGTAGGATATAAAAATTGATAGTGGCTTTTCTCCGTAACAAGGAAATTGTCAGAGAAAGATTAAGAAGTGTCTTACCCAAGATCTCACTGAATTTTTGTTTTAGGAGAAATAACATTCACCTTTGCTAAAATCTTTGTTATAAAATTCATCTGACAAAAGTGTACTTAACATTTGGGAATTATTTCATTTGATAATATCTGTTCCTAGTAGTTTGTTTTTAAATTCGGTCTAAGTCTGTGTGATTGTTTAGTCTAAAGGTTAAATTCCCTCCTCCCTTCCCTCCCCAAAAGTTGTCTCATTTTCTGTGAGATTCTAGAGAAAATGATTTTTTTAGTAATTCCCATAAGTGCTAGTATAGCCCTGAAGAAGGCCACCTTCTATCTCGCAGAAACAGTTACTCTCTATTCCTCTGCTACCAGAAAAGCTTGCCAGCATTCTGAAGTTCCTTCAAGATACTGCTAATAACATGAGCCATGGTTCCTGCAGGCCTGAAGCCATATTCCTGAAGCATTTTTAATTTCCTATCGCATATTTTACATTAGTCGAAGAAGATCACAGCACCCAAAGGCTCCAAGGAACAGTTGTTTCATACACAAGCTTCATACACCAATGTATGAGTAACTAATGAGTTGATACTAGTGATTACCTCAGCGCTCAGGCTCCCCTCTATAATGGTTTGGTTTTGGCTACCTATACCAACCACAGTGTAGTTGGTAACCACTCTTTAGTAACCACTCGTTACTAAATTTTCTTAAATATTTCTCGCTTTCACCAAAAAAAAAAAAAAGCGGATAAGAGATGTAACACCAGCTACTGGTTTCTTCCTCCATGAAGACTTTTATCTGCTGATTTTCAGAAGTTTCTCTCACCAGACTGCCTTTATACATATGACCTAACTAATCAAAACAACAATTCAAACAGGTTTATGCTGCAAGGAAACTGAATTATCATTGTGGCAATGGACTTCAAAAATACAAATTGAAAGCACATTAAAAGAGTTTTGATGTTGAGATAGTTATATCGAAGCTGTCGACCTCAGCACATTTTCATTTTCATGGTCTATTCTCACAGTATTATTTTATCATTTACTTTGGATTTCATTATTCTTTTTGTAAATGTGCTGGTTTTGTGAAACAGAACAAATTCAAATAACATGCAAACATACCATACTTCCATTTACTATAAGTCTGTATCAGCCCAAACCATCATTGTTTACATAAGAATAGAGTAAAATATAGTAAGAGATTACAGAGGTGAATTGTGTACAAATAAAGCACAAATAAACTAAGTACTATCTAAAAGTATAATGAACTGTTGATTAATAATGCATCAGAAGTTAACACTGAAATCAAATTAGTCATCTCAGGAAGTTTGTATGCTTTTTTTTTCCTTTCACCACTGATGGTGCAGTAATAGTTTTTAAAGCAAGCATGTTTCTATGATGAGTTCATTTAGTATTCAGTATAATAACACCGATAATAATGAGCTCATTTGGCTTCCATTATATAAGCATTAGATAATGGATACCTATATTAAAGTGTTACTGTTTCAGTGGTGTTTTTCCTCATTCGGTACATAGCGCTTAATCTTTAAAAGTAAAGCTTTTACAAAAATTCTTGATGCTTTTATCTTTGAATCATGACTAATTTTATGGACTCTGGAATCCTGTTATATCAATGTCCCTTATCATGTTAAACCCTACAGTAATCTGAGTTGCCAAGAGCTTTATAAATATTAGTTCTGTCCCAACATTTTTTTTTCATCTTTTCTCCCTTTGTCAGACTATTACATATTGGTACTCATAGTATCATCCACCACAAAATATTGAAACCCTTCTGGAAATGCTCTGCTGTTAGCCACTGTTAAAGTGGCACACAGGCTTGTTCTTCAGTAAAAGACCTGTTTTGCATGCTGAATACTAGAAGCTCCCTGACAATTGCTAATGTTGTACTTCTGTAGTTTTAGTAGGAAAAAAATATTTCTATTAAAGAGATTTGATTAGTAAAAAAGCAGAGTCTGGAACATTATTTTCTATAACACTTATCCTACTGTATAATGCTCCAGAGTGGATGCTGAGGAATTTTATTCACAGCCATTTAACACTGAAGTCATTTTAAGATCTCAAAATATATGTAGAATGTTAACAGATCATTTTGTTTCTGTTGTGTGCATATGCTACAGAGAGAAATGCATTCTGGTTAACCTGTAACACTGCTAGTTAGACAGTTGTCCCTACAGTAAACTGTGGACACTGCTTTCTGACCTGTGTGTCTACATGACGAGCCCTAGACCTAGGGCAGTGCACCCATGCTTTTTTCAATACACCTTTATTTCAGATGTAGAGCAGACCCTACCTATAGGTGTTTTTTGTTGTTTGTTTTTATTATTTTGTGTGCAACATTAGGTCCTTATAGGAAGAGTCTTAGGTCTGACTTTCCTTTCTATATCGCTCCCTGATTGCACTGCATAACATGCCTGGCAGAAAGTTGAGTAGGGTGCACCTGTCCTTGCTGTACTCAAAACAACTCAAGTATAGGTTTTACAATAGGTTTGGACCTGAGATTAGAAAACATACATAGGACCTTGTCTCACCAAAAGAAGAACAAAGCTATTCCCGCATAAGCAGAGAGCTGAGAAGATAAAGCACTGAAAAGTGTGAGATACCATGATAAAGGTCCCACATCAGCATCTAGAATGCCTGGTAAATCCTGTAATCATTGCCTACTAATTAATAACTAAGGAGAGAAATTGTTTTTAACAACAAGGGTACCAAAGGAATGATGATAATAATCTGCTCTAATAAGTCAGTTAGGTGCTATGCTGTTCAGAGAGAGGGTTTTGTTTGCCTGTTTGTTTGTTTGTTTGTTTTAAGGGTAAAAATATTTCCCTCAAGACAGAGAACTGAGAATAAAAGGATCCAACCTTGCTGTGGACCTAATGTCTTGGACTAAATATTGAGGTGTTATTTTCCTTACTAGAGCTGTGTTAGAATGGTATCTTCTTCCTTTCTGTGAATCTGTTTGTATTTTTTTTTTTTTCTGACAGCACTATAAAGACTGGGATATATCAGGCAGGGAAAACTTAGAAACCCCACTTTGCTCATACCTTGTCTCCTCAGTTGTCATGGGACTTGGAAACCCTGAAAACTCTAAATATTTTAAGGTTGGGAGTCCAGGAGCATGTCTAATGATAATTGCCACAGGCCGACCTCCAAGCTTCCTCCCTGCCAGAAACCTGAAAAATATTCAGTTTTGCTAAGTCAGGTTTTATAATGAAACCATATTTTATATTTCTGCCAGTAGAAATATGAGATACATGAACAAAAACACGTAATGTGTGATATTACATATATGAATCAGGATAGGGATGTCCAGCTATTTTATTTAAGCTGGAGTGACCAGGCTCTTTTTCAGTCTTGTGCCTTATACAGCACTTGTGGGAAGTCTTTTTAGTTTGCTTTTTCGTGTTACACACTTCATTTGAGAAGGTCAACAGATGAATATGTACAAGTAAAAAACAATGCGTCCACAGAGAGGGTGTGCAGTTATGAGCATATTGCTTCCTTTCTATCTTCCTTGGAATTATTGCATTTAATAAATAAAGTTGAAACTACAGTTAATAATTAAAGTTAAATACTCCCCTGTCTCATTGAAAGGCAAGCTTTGGAAAAATTTGTCTAGTCCAATCTTCCACCCTGAAGCAAATCAAGTATCTTTCAGACAGATATTATCTGACTTGTTCGGATGACATCATGACTGCGGATGCTTTTGTGCTTATCTCTGTACTTGCTATTTATGTACACGTTCAAGTGCATGTGTTTGTGTGTGTGTGTATACATACATATATGTGATGTAAACACATATACATACATATATGTAACTAATAATGCATCATGGAATTAAAACAGGAACTCATTGCTAATTGGACTTCTCATTTGCTCTGAGAATTCAAATTATTATCATATATTCTCTACAGGGAATAATGAAATAATAGGGTTTTCTGGTAGAACATAAAGGAAGGAGTAATGGATTAGACTAAAGGTCAAGAAAACCTTCTCTTCTGAATTGAGGCTAAAATAAATACCTAAGCAAAAGTATAAATGTGGGGCAAACACAAATGATACTTATGTTGAGTATCTCCCAGTCTCTGACTGTTTGTGGCTCAGAAGTTTCCTGAGTCAGTGGTGGTTTCTGTGTATTAGTGACCCTCAGCAATCTTCTCTTCAAGGACTGCATCCAGTCTTCCTTTAAGCCAATACCGCCTTCCAGCATACCTATTATCTGAGTGCCAAGGAGATCTAAAGCTTCAATGTGCAGTGTTTTAAAATCATCTGCCTGTAAGAGAAAAACTGCTACAAGATGCTCAAACTGTTTAACTCATGCAGTCACTTGAGGTATTGGCTGGAGTGGTTCTGCAGTAAAATTAAAAGTGGGCAGTTGTGCAAGTTTTCAACAGCTAGTGTGCATATACTGCTTTTGGCTTAAAAGTTTGCATTCACTTGATATTTGTTTACGTCAGTTATGGTTAAGATGTATTCATGCTGTCCTCACTTAGACTCTAGACAAAAGAATAAGAAAAGTAGAATCTTTTTTTTTCTCAAAAAGAATCAGCTTTGTTGTACTTGTCACATATAGTTTTATTGTTTCTTCAAAAATATTAAGTATGCAAATGATATATTATGCTCTTTTGGATAGCCAACAAACCAGATAATCTGAGAAGTATTGCCATCTTTGGCAAGGTTCTAAACATCTCCAAGGTTACAAATATATTCATCTCCTAGTGCACCCAGTCTCTATAGGATCAGTTCATGAAGGTTACCAATAACTGATCTTAAATTGCTTGTGATAAATTATACAATATATGTGCTCTGAATTCATTTTTTTGAGAGTATCATCTGAGCTATCTAGTAGATAAAAGAAGGTAAATTAATTTATCTTTTCATCTTGAGCTAGCCCTTGGAGTAAATCATTATCATAAAAACATTGTAAATCTAGACACTTGGCAGCTTCTGCCCTGAAGAGACACAGGATTTGAGTAAATATGGAAATTTAGAGATTTACTGTCTTATTCTTTGAAAGTATGATTTCCCTAGATGGGTGTGAAGCCACATGGACACAAAAATAGGGGAAAAAAAAACAAAAAACAAAATATCTTACATCTACTTTACATTTGAACTATATTGTACTCAATCTGTGAATTCATTTTCTTTGTGATAGTTATTCTTCAAGCTCAGCAGTGATATTTAAAATATACAGACAAATAAAAAATCTTTTGTAAGGCTTTTGTAAGTACTTCTGTCATCTGCATCCACAGTGAACTGGAACCATTATAATCTACAGGTCAGAACACAGAGCTCAATTTTCTGTTGGGTAGTTTCACGTGACCACTCTTATAAGGGCGGCAGAGCTTATACTCCCCGAGGCACTCTCTTTAAGCAGATTTTAATAGTCACCAGCAGTACATGCTACTCCTGACCTTGGTTTCTGGATCTACAGATGCAATATTATTAATTTTCTAACATGTTTTCATGATTTTATTATAGGAAAACAAAGCATAATAATTCGGAGAAACAAATCAGCTCTAGCATTTCTCATTTCAACACACTCAAAGACTAATTGAAACACACCTCCAGGTCCAATTAATAAAAGTAGAACAGCGCAATCACCTTTTACAAGGACCAGCAATTCAAATCCTAAAAGCTTTGGCAATGCAAAGAGGAAGAGACATTTTTTTTTAACAGGCAACTGACAAAATGAAATCTTATCACTACAAACCTTGGAGTCAAGAATCCATGGAAAGGACAGAAAGGAGGACTGTCCTAGCAAAAGACTATGTACGAAGCCAGATTCTTTTTAGTTTCTGGTGTGACTGAAGCAGGAATATAAATACAAAAATGGCAAAAATCTCTTCAGTTAAATAATAGCTCTCTGAAAACCATATTTTCCTATATATTGGAAGGTTGTTATCGGTCTATCTTAGGGAGTTTTTAAGAAGCTTTAGAAAAAGCAAGATGGAGAGAAAGACTTTCAGTACTAAAGCTAGAACTCGATCAGAGCCAGGTAGAAAAGGTTTCCTGATGGTTAAAATGAAATCATTCAACAGTTGTCCTGAAATTCAAGTTTGTTCATCTCTCTTTTTTTTTCTCCTGCAGCATGCGGTCCCCTGCATAAAGGGACCTTGGAATAACAAAGCTACTAGTGGGTATGTTTTATGGGATGGGACATGATTTTTTTTTTTTTAATGATAAAGACAGTATTAGAGGTCAAAAGTTTTAGAACAACTCTCATGTTCAGAAGATGGAAGTACATTGAAGAACATCTCGGGGACGATCAAACTTATAAAAATACCTTTCTCTAGCTTGCTTTCTAGATTTTCCTTTGATTTCATTCTCATGTTAATCTGCCTTTCCTTGTATATGTATTTTGAAATCTAATAGGTTGGTTAGACTGCTCCTTCCTTATCTGAACATTAATACAATTTTCAGCTCTTAAGAGACTTCATATTATAGACTTCTTAATTACCCTACAGTATATAATATCTGAATTGTACGGAGTGTAATTCAGTGTAATTATATTTTAGGGTTGTTCTTTAATTAATGTTTAAGGAAGAATTTCATCAATTTGATCAACAAGGACTATGCTATATAACTCCTTCATATCTTCAAGCAATCCACATAGTATTGTGACTTAATCTTCCTGCTTTAAAAGCAAAGTTAGGTTTCAAATGCAGAAAGCAGAGAACAGCCCTTGGGTGTTAGAGTGGTCCCTAACAGTGGGCTCAGAGACTCTCTTATGAGTAAGGGATGTAGATCACAGATCAGAATTTTATCTGAATTCTGCACAGGAAGCATTTTAAAAAGAGTGTGGCAGATCATAGGGATTTCTACTAATTTCAGGTATAAAACAACAATAAATTATTCGAAGAAGATTGCTGGAATTTTCTTTCTCTATTCTGACAATTTCTGAAATTGCTGAGTAAACTAGAAGTCTCTAACACACAACTTTTGTTGTTTGGAAGGACAGCCCAGAAAAGAAAGAGGAGTATAAAGTACCTGTCCCCCACTGCTACTCATCTGCTGAGCTCCACATGGGCAGTAGAGGAAGAGTCAGTGTCACCTTAATGGATAGCGTGCTGCGGGAGCATCTATCAGTGAGCATCTCTGAGAAAGACTGTGGCTCCTCGGGCAAATTCCTCTCAGTGATCTCCATGGGACAATGCAGCCTTCTGCTATCATCTGTGCACACTGCAAAGCCGAATTGCAACTGGGTTTCCAGCCAGACTAAAAGAAAACTGGATTGTTTTCACACTCTCAATCTTCCTTTTTAAGTGGAGGACAAGGGAAATGGGCACTTCTAAATCTTTTAGGTTCATCATAAAACCTTTGTTAACTTCAGTGACTTCAGTGATCTTTCAACCAGGGAAATAGTTTGCTTAAATAGACAGTAATATGTGTCTATCAGAGGTACTTTAGAGAACAACCGATTCTAAGACGTTAAAATTGTCTCCTTCACTTTATTTTTGAAAAAAAATGTATTTTTTTCCTTGCTTTATTGTTGCCTTATTGTTGATATCAAATGCTAAAGTATCACCAGCCTTTAGCTACAGAAAGTAGCTAAATCTGTACAGAAGCACAGTCCCCAAAACTCATATTCCCTTCCTGTTGCCCTAATTATTTTTAGAGTCTTCTAAAGTTTGTGTTTGTACCCCAATGCAAGATTTTAAATGGTCTGATCTTGCATGTTGATGTGACCTGAAGACTATTTTAAAATTTCAGGTACCACTCAGATTAAAAAAAAAAAAAAAACTACTACTTAGATGACAGGGTTTCAGAGTTTTTTTTGTTGTTGTTTTTCTTTCAGTAACTTACCCTCAAATACTAAGGAAAAAAGGCTATTAGATCTTATATCAGAATTTTTAATTAAATTCCTAATTCTAAAGTGGATTAATAAAAAATTTGATTTCAGAAGTCCTTAGATGAAATCCAGTTTTTAACTCTTTAGTTTTATAATTATTAATCAGGGATCCTATATATGCACTGCTGTTTATTAACTAGACAATTTTTGTTCTTCTTTTTATGGGTTAAGATACAATGAGGATTTCTGAATTTTAAAAGCAATTTCAAATGTTTTTAAAACCTATCATCAAAATTTTATGAAATTCTTATTCTATCCCTTCTCAAAGGAGTACCTCCTTATCGCACAGTTTTGGGGTCATGTATTCCTTTAAAGCTTTTCTGGTCTCCAGTAACCCTCACAATCACTCTAACAGTCCACTGTTGCTTCTGATAGAGATTTCCAGTATGAAAATCCAATATGGGCTTCTTGGAGAACAGAGTGCTGATGGTATTCTGCATGAATGCTGCTCCTCATACATAACAATGGAGGACAGACCTTGCTGGCACAAGAGACGAAGAATGGAACCTTCGAACATTTTTGAAGAGATCCACTTAATGGAGTGTTTGAAAGAAAGAAAAGAAATTAAGAGAAGAAAACAATAGAAAGGAGGACTAGAGTGGAGAAGAGAGGACAGGACAAGAGAGCAGAGGAAAAACATGGGGAAATAAACAACTAGATTTACAGGGTAAAGAAAAACAAATAGAAATAAGAGGAGAGAATGAAGAAATTCTTCCAAGAGAATTAAGATTAATATTAATTGGAAAGGAAACTTTTGAAGCAAAAATAAGCAATCTAAGAATAATAGAAAGGGCATAGAAAAGCAAGTTATTCAAACAGAAGGGGATAGGAAGACAATTTTTGAATAGAAAGTGCAGATTGTTGAAAGTATTGCATTGAAAACATGTACCAAGAATAAAATAATGAAAGAACTGAGAAAAGACTGGCAAAGATATACTGAAATGAAGAGGAAGAAAGAGAAAAAGATATTGGAAACTGAAACTCACTGTGCACTGAACGTCAAAATACATAGAACCTATATATAGGTTCCATGGGAAATGGAACAAATCCAGGGATACCCAAAGTGGTATTCTGCTTGTGCTTTAGCAAATGGAAAGATGACTTTCAGAAAATTTCAAGCAACTCATTTCCGGAATGTATGTGTGATATAATTCGGGATCTTGATGCATCAATAAAATTTTATGACCCATTACAATAACTTTTTGAAATTCAGACTGAAATAAGCAATGATTGCCCTATATCCTACAGGTCTCTTTATTCTGGAACCTTGGGGCATCCAGATCAGCCTCCATCTACTGGTAACTTCATGTGCATTCACATGATGCTTATTGTTTTGTTAATGCCAAGAAAGTTATCTGGACAGCAAAATGCCTCATTCCTTTAGAGTATAAAATTCTGCAGTAATTGTAGATTACTCAGTATCTTGTAAGTGACATAAAATCTAAATTACTGAAACACTTCCCATCTCTAAATAGACAAATGTAAATAGCTATGGTAACATGATCCTGCTGGGAGGATATTAGATTATGATAAAGCTGGAGTACATGATGTTAAACAGAATTATTCTATTAAACTCTTATTATGTTTCTTTTTTTTTTTTTTTGACACTCATTAGCAGCTCCATTTTTATCTCAGGAGTATCTTCTTATTTTTCTTTTGCCTCCTTTTCTGCTTTCGTCACCTTCGTTTAGAGACTCATTCAAGTGATGCATATAGGGCACCTGCAGCCCCTGAACTATTCCATGGCAGATGACTAATGGGTCTTACCACAATTAGCACAATTCCAGCACAGTCCTGTAACCTCAACATAATCGTCTGGTCAAGAGGCTGCTCCTCCACATTTTTCGTTCAGGATATTTGTCTCTGAGTTATGAAGACATTGTACCAGCCGAACAAGAAATGTATTTCTGCATTCAGTGCATGAGAAGAGTGCACTTTTTGATGATTTCTCTACTTCTAAACAAGAAATAATTGGTCATCTAACAATTGTGCCTGTGTCATGAGACCAGATATATGTTACATGGCCAACATGCAAATACTCTTTTGCTCTGGTCAGAAGTGTGCCTATCATATAATGAAGGATTGCAGTATTTTGACATACCTGCATTCATATTGTATACCAGTCATGGGGCTGTTAGTTTTCAGTGCTTCCACTAGAAGTCACGTGTTTGGCTCCAATCCAAAGGCTCTTTACTCCTTCCCTAATAGAAAAAAAGCATAGGAAAAAAACAGATATGCATGCATATATGTGCATATATATAGGTATCTTATATTTTTCTCTGTTCTTTTTAAAATGTCTATTTTTAGAAGCACTTGCTAATCCCAAAATCTTAACCATCTACAGAACAACTTCAGATGAGAAGGTGTTTATAAAGTGCTAAGGATATCTAGAGGTTGAGTAGAGATACTGTTAACCTTCAAGTTTGCTATTAATGTATGGGCAGGTAGCAGTAGTAGTTTGCATACTTTAGAAGATAGACTAGTATAAAGCCTATAAGTGGCATCTACAATAAGGACTTCCATACCAAAAGTCTACATCCAGAGACTGAGATTGAGATTGAAGAGACTGAGCTTATTTACATGTTGAGCTTATTTAGGAGTTTTAAAGTGCATTGATTCAGGATGTAGTTCCAAGGAAAAGAAACTTGGTCTGTGACAGAAGGGCTAATGACTTTCAGTACTTTTATGTTAGATATGGTAGATGATAACCTTCCACACATGCAGTTACAGCAGCAACTTTGAAGTCACGGCACAGCATCAAGGTTTCCTGGGATCAAACAGCATAGTGAATCACGCAGTGGTGGCGGGAGTTCAAGTTATCACAGTGGTGGCTCAAGTAATACTGACAGTAGTGACAGCTGTACCTCGAAACAGCTCAGAATCTCTCTGTTCTCCCCACTCACCGCACCCGCCAGCTACCTCCAGCTGTGTGGTTTTAAGTGGAGTTTGCAGAGCCTCTGGAAGACATGTCATTGCGTCCCCTCACAATTGTCAGTGCTGCTAGCAAAACATCGTCTTTCATGTATTCTGAGCGAGTTCAGAGAGAATGGTCTAGGGATGCAATTTGCATTAGGGCAACCTGTTAAATGCAAATGTATTGAGAAGCAGAATATTTCTGACCCTGACTGGTATACCTTGGTCCTTGCCATTATGACTATTCACATAAATAAAACTTGGAGAGAAAATGCCTTAAGTATGTATTGCTTCTGAACAACATTTGCGACAGGTAACGTAAAAGTAAATATTATCACCGGCTTCAAAGCATACTGAGCAAACTGTGTCCCTCTTATTTGCTGGAATATTCAGAACAAGTATATTTAAAGTGTAAATGAATCCATGGACTACATCAGTGTTGCTGTTAGAAGATATGAGCATATGGATCAGTTGGATGAGGGTCCTACCTTTCACTCCTCCTCTCTTCCCGGACAGCAAGATAATTCCAAGTCTAATCTATTGTTTTCACTATAACATTTTAATCTATTATTTTTCATTTTGTCCTTTTGTCCTTACTGCCTTTTAAAGTCTACCAGCTTGTGGTGTAGTATTTCTCTGAAAGCACACTGGTTTTGTGGTTAGCATGTCACTGGATCAGATGAAACTGCCCTGTAAGTATGATAAATGAGCGTCTTGCGATTGTTTCTCTCTTTAGAGCAATAAGTGCTATAAAACCAGGCTTTTTAAATAGTGAGGGGAGTCAGAGCTCAGTAGTATAGACAGTATATCAAATTCAGATACCTAACAAGAGAAATCAATCACAATCCCATTTCCTAAGGTGAATCAAAATCATTTTCAATTACAGTAGTAGAATTTACAGCTGTTTTGACAGCATCTAGTTTATATGCAATTATAACAAAGCTTATTTTGGATAGATGGGAAGATGCTGATAAAATTGGTCTTCTCATTCCAATTAGCAATCAGTTTTAACATTCTCTGCCACCATGCACTACTTTACATGACAAAACTAAGTAGAGGGAACCATGTATATCAGTAATCTCCTCCAAAGGGAAGGTAGTTTCAGGACTCATGTTTTGTACATGCCAGCTTTGTGTTTCTCTTCAACTTTTCCTTCCCTCCCACCCCCCCATCCTTTTGTTATTACAAAAGCTGTTAGCCCTCTTTCAAGTCCTTTGGTAATGTAATAGCTTTAGTGAGCTATCAAAAGCTACTTCTATCTGCTGTAGCAGATGCCTAAAGCTACAGTAAGAAATCAAAGAAAATAAACTCTGTTGGCATGATTGGTAGCAGGTACGTGGTACATCATTGTGGGTTTCAAAAGTTGTCTCTGTAAAATTCAAAAAAAAGAGTGTTTTTATTCTGTAGTTATTTAAAATCCTCATATTTAAAAAACGTGGAATTAGATGGAAATGAATATCACACTCAGAGGAGACTCTCAGATGGTGTAGTAGGTCATGCATTCATAGTGTAAATGTGGCAATTAGCTGAGAATTTGTTCCTTTATCATTATACTAAAGTATTCAATATTAAAGCCAAAATAATGTGCTTTCTCAAGCTACTGTAAAGAAGCAGTCATACTTTCTCATTTGCATATGAGCTTGATGCCATCAAAACAGCTGTAAATTTTGCTATTTTAATTGAAAATGAGTTTGATCCACATGAAAAAGTAGGATTATGATCGATTTCTTCTCTTTAGGTATTTGAATTTGATGTACTGTCTATTGTACTGTTTAAACATCTTATATTCACTGTGCTTACTGCTTTAAAAAGAGAAATGAATGCAAAGAAGACATTCATCACAGTTACAAGATAGCTTAGTCTTATCAGTGATACACAAATTACAAAATCTTTGATTGCTTTGAGGAGCAAATCAAGAGTTGCGATGGGTTTTGCTGGTTGTTTTTTTTGGTCCAGAATAGGACCAAAAATAACTCTACTACTTTATTAAGGACGCAATTTCACAATGATATGAACTGCTCTGAGAACTGAAATAGAGTAGGTCATGAATTGCTGAATACATTATTTTGAAAATTATTTTGAAAATTTATTGGAATAGCTCATATTTGCGCAAATCTGCTTGTTTCCATTTCAAAAGTAAAACAATTTCTGTCATTTCTGTTAGTTCATCCCAAATACTTTCATTCCTAATGGTATTAATTTCCTGCCTGGGCTTCTCTGGAGTCTCACTGTGCATTAACCCCTAGGAGGAGGACATCTGCATTGGACCAAACCTCTTGTGTATGTAATCATTACCTCAGTCAAAAAAAAGCACCACGGAAATCTGTGGTAGTCCAGCCCAGAAGTAATGGGGACATGAGGCAAACAAACAATTCCAGTGAGAGAAAATGGCATCACACATAAATCCAATCCTTTATTAAATGAAGTTGTATAATACTTCCCAGCCAAAGCCTTGTCTTAACACTCTGCTATCCATACATATCTGAAATTTAATTTTATGTGTATTTTTTAACCCAGTAACTGAAGTATTAGATGCTGCTACAATATGGAAATCCTAGTTGGTAGTTACAGGAGAAAGAAGAAAAAAACTTGTGTCACAGAAACTTTTTTAAAAAGAGCCAAGTCAAGCTTGTTTAGAAACTTCTGAAAATTGCAGATATATATTTTATGTAAAAGTAACTATCTGTTCCTATGGAGATTAACCATGAGATACTCCTGAGAAAAAAAGATACTTGAAAGAAAATCCCCATTGGTGCTTTACATGGTTCCTTCCTTCAGGGTCCATTAGAACTGACTACTGATATATTTAGAAACCACACTAGGTTATGCAGAGGATTTTTATAAACTAGGTGAAATCAATATTTCTCAGGTCTCCATCTTTTCAATATAGGACAGATTCTTTCAAAGTGGAAAGGCATTTAAAACAGTTCTAAGAATTCAATACCAAAATAAATGGATAGTTTAAAGGTTTCTGATGGATGTCTTGGGCAGCATAAAGAATCTATCACATATTGACATATGTCATAGAAACTTATTCAAATGAGAATGAGATCTACAGTGCAAATGAGTTGCTCTGAGCATCCACAGTCAATGCCTCAGTAAAGAGCCCAATAAATTGGTAGATGGGGTAACTGAGGCAACTTTAAGACTTATCACAGAATCTTTTCTGCTCTTCAGAACTCCAAATTCAGCTGCTGGAGTGTGGGTGATTTGTGGATACATCTTTAAATGGGAAAATACCCTTCGAAAGTGTGTCAATGCCTAGGAAAGGGCCCGTTGACATAATTTTCACTGAGTGGCTGGTATTTAGAAGATGAAGAGTTTTAAAGCTCTTGAAATGCATGACATGCAGATACATGCAAATACTAAATAATCTTTATAACTTTTAACTAAAATTGTTGTGATCTTTCTGCACTAGTTTCTTACTGTACCTAGAAAACCAAATGCCTTCTCAGGAAAGCTTTGAAATAGTGTCTCTTAAGAAAAAGTTCCAGAATACTAACAGAAAATCAATTTCACTTTCAAAACACAAGAGTTACATATTTTGCTAAAAGAACATCCTTGTCTACTGAGAACAAAAACCTGAAAACTTTCCCAGTTTTGAAAATTTTGGTCTTACAGCTCATTGCCTGGATTTTGACATACCCAGATCAAGACACACACACACACATACAGACACCACCCCTTTCAGGGCCAGGCTGTGGCATCCCCTCTTCACCACAGTCATGGGTTAAAATGCTGCCGTTGGGCTGCATGGAGCAAGGCCATGAACACAAGCTGTGGAGCACTAGTCACCCATTACTACAGTTAGGCATATCCCTAAATTTACAGCCTCCTGCTTATCTAAATTAACCTACCCTGCACTCTAGCACTTGATTGCCACAATTTTAGACACAAATGCTTTCAAATTATATTTTTCCTTCATTTTTTCCTGAGCAGAACTTTGCTCATATACTAACAAAGCTGTGAAGTAAATCATTGAGCTCCCCACTAAACATCTGTACACAAAAATTTGCACACAAAAACATTTTTTTTCTGTAGAAGTTCACACCCACAAGAGAGACAATTGGTACCTAGCACCAATTATAGAAATGGTGAATAACCACTCAAAAGCCAGGCCAGAGCACAATAGCTGCTGTGCCAGGCTGTATTGGTGGGATTCTTCACTTATTCATTGAGTGAAGGAAAAGCAGGTAGAGATTAAAAGCTATTTTGTTCCGTTAATCCTTTTTGTGCTATAAATTTCTACCACATCTTTTGCCAGAAATTGACTTTGTGCTAGGAAAATCTGCCTCTTTTCATCATGGTGTTCAAATAACTTAATGTACTGTACTTCGCTAAGTTAATGCTCAGAAAAAATAGGGCTCACTTTTATACCTTGACTTCAATAGGGTTTCCATGCAGCACAAGTAGCAATGTAGGTGTTAGAATCAATGCTGAAGCAAAGCAAATGCATTAAGTTAAAAGGTAAAAGTGATACAGCTGTTATTCTGCAAACACTTAAGAGCCACTTCAAACCTAGTTTTGAACACTTTTTTTTTTTTTGGCCAAAAATTACGGGAAGTCTTAATAAGTGATAAAAGGAATAGCTGACTTGGCACCTTCCCAATACATTTATGCATTGCATTTTATGTTCAATATACTTTAAGAAACAAAGCTGTGTTTTCAAAAGGGCAAGAAGTTAGGCACATAGATGCTTTAGAACTGGCTTATATGCACAGTGCTAGTGTTGACTGGAAGCTCTTATTTGTATCACCAAATGCCTCAAAAAGCTTCAGAATATGAATACACCATAAAAGCTCAATAATGTTAGGTTTCTTTTGTCCTCTAGGAATAGTGTTGATATAAAGCTCTTCTACTTTTTCTCTTTCTAACATAAATGCATTAATCAGAGCGATGTGTTTCCAACTCTATGTACACAAGTAATGCATTCCTTATTTGAAATTTAATAAGTAGAATGGTAAAAATTCTTGGAAGACAAAGAGATAATTTTGTTCCACTACTAGTATAATAAATTTAGCAAGTTGTAGCTTACCTTCCTCCTTTACTAGGTACTTTGGCCGAGAGCAGAGATGAACTTGAATGTTGACATGGAAATCACACACAAGACAGGTTTATAGAAAGTCAGGCCATGGCAATAACATTGAGCATTTCAATTTCCAGTAGCTACCTAAAGGTAGAATAATAACATTTTCTCAGTTTTCTTTCCATTATCATGGATGTGTGAGGACCTGGTCAGGATGCCCACTGCACTAAATAATTAATCCTTAGTTTGATGAATGTTCCAATTTAGGAAAGGTACCCTGTTCTGTAATTCTTTGCCACCTTATTTGGCTGCTCCTCAGTCCAGGTTAACCTACTTGGTGCTGTTCAAATTTTCCTTCTGAATTGCATTTCAAGATACAGCAACAACATTTGTATGAATGATGACCCAAGTAGGACAACATTTTAGCACGGGGCACTGCACTAAACTGCAGACTGAAGTTCATCAACACCTACATTACACTTTCCACACCTCAAGAGAAAGCTTTTTTTTCACTGTTTCCAAATGCCCTTCTAGCAGTCGAGGATGTATCTGATCCCTTTGTGCCATTTATTATTCAGTGTTCTAGAGAGGAAAAGGAGCTTCTGACAGTTTGGTCATAGTATCAGCACAAAAAGGCTGTGGCTTCATCCAATCTATGAGCAATCTAGCAGTAGATTCATTTCTATACTTTTATAGAAGGGGGATGTAGATTAATAGGATTTTTGTATTTCATTTGGTTTAGTCAATGCAAACTAAATTAGTCTTGGCAAAAAATGAATTGAACTTATGAAGGAGAAAATAGTTTTGTTATTAGTGCTGGTCATATTCTTTTCAGATCAGATCAATATAATTTCACTGGATTTCTCCATTTTGTCAGAACAGTAAAGCTTTGTGGAGTTATATCTTTTTCAACAGAATATCTCTGAGGTTTGTCATAGACTTCTGACTAAAACAAAGACCTGAAAAACAACCGATCTGCCACAGCTAAAATCAGGTATTTTAAAGCAGTTTGATTTTGAAAACATATTTCAAAGTAAGTTTGTTATTCTTTTCAGTATGGAGCAAAAACATGTTTGGAAACCTGACTACTTCATGTCAAAATAGGATTTGAATCCCTTCTGTGAGCTACATTTTCACAATGTCTACTTTGTTTGCAAGCCTATTAGACTTGCAAAGCTGCCAGATAGTCCAAGGTATGCGTAGCTCTCCTATGCTCTGTCTGTGGGCAGTAAAAACCTGGCAGGGGAGTATTAACACTGTGAAATAAATTATCCAGAACTAAGAGCACAAAATAGAGTTGGAAGTTTGCACATTACCTTATACAGTTGACTTTTCAACCTAAGGTGCATTTGCTTAACAATTCTGCTGCTATTTGTGCAAATTCACACATACAACTCTAGATAAGGAGAGGTCAAGTTTGATGAAAAGCAGTGATGCACTTGGCAGTTATGAACCTGGAAAATGAGTGAAGTGTGAAGCTTTTTTCCTTCCCATATCGGTCCCAAGTTTCTGTTGTTTAGCTTGTTGAGGCATCACAGCCTCAGGGTCCTATTCATTTTGGGATTATTTTGTCAAAAGTATTGCACAAATAGTAAGGCGTCAGTTGGAGGGGAGGCAGAGTTGGACAAAATACTGAAAATTGGACCTCAGAATTCCTGAGGCTCTTTCAAATATATTAGGCCTGGGAGATAATGAAAGAGATAGAAGGATATCACCTGCCAAAGCTAAAGGACAAGGTAGAGAGCTATAACTAATCTCTCAGCTGCACCTCTGATCACACAGCTGAGATGCAGAAAGCCCAGGGTCTTTATACACACCATTACTTCGTGATAAACAGCATTCGACATACTGTTATCCACTTTCTTTCTTTTTTTCTCTCTCTCTCTTCTCTCTCTCTCCTCTCTCTCTTTTTTTTTTTTTTTTTGGAAGAGTTATACTTCTTGAATTTTGTAACATGTGCCTTGTCATTGCCTGAAAATTTATGTAGCTGTTGCTATGGCTGCAATTTCATCCACCGCATATTCTCAGCTCTATACAGCTAAAATGCTTCTTGGAGTACAAATTTCCACTGCAGTGGTACAAAGAGCTTTAAAAAAAAAAAAAAAAAAAAACAGCTTTTTGATCCAACCTATGTTTCCAAGTTTAGAATGTCATCTGTATGTTGAAAAGCCAGGTACTTCCAGTCACTTTAAAATAGTTTCTTTTCCTGCTTACGCTATGAAGATTAGTTACTGTCACCTTTCTCTTCGATATATACCAGAGGGCAAAATGCTCAGCAAGGTTTTTACAGCCTAACTGGCTTCAGCAGCCTCAGTATTGGTTTATGCTCTTTTTTGGTTTAAGCAACCTTCTGTTTCTACCTGTTTAAACACAATTGTTTTAAACTTTTCCAGCACCGTTAAGAGGAAAGTGCTGGGGTTTAGCATGTATAACATTGTCTGAGGCATTTGTTCGGCTGTCGGTTGAATCCCCTGAAACTAATGCTCAGTCTCTATTAATGTCTCAGTCCCTGGAAACCGCAGCTCATTCTCTCCTATAATTAATCTTGCAGGTAGTGCCTTGACATTATTGGTTCACCAGCAGAGCAGAACTGCCTCAGCCATCAATAATAATTCAACGCATTAGGATGAGGCCTACATAACACAGCCCACAGATGTAGCTGAATTGCATGCAGGCTCTGGCACTCCTTGCTGAGGAAGGAGAGGGGAAAAAAAGGGGGAAAAAAACAGCCCTCTGCAGTCAGAGCTGTCTGTTTTGGTTGCTAGATAATTTTGCAATGCAAGGGTCTTGGTGTTAGTCATTGCTTTTGCTTTATGCCTCTCCTCCAAATGTAGCCACTGTTTGGCACAATACTTGTGATTGTCTGTTTACTGAATCTTAATACTAAAGCTGTTACAAATTGTCTTTCACAGATGGTGGGAGCTTCGCAGATCAGGAGAGGCAGGGAATTTATTACTCAATATTTCTGTATTACTGATTGGGATGTGAGGAGCATAGGCAATCTGTCCTACCGCAGGGTTGGAGCTCTCCCTCCTCCCTCCCCCCCCAAATTATGGCTAGATGGAGAAGGTTTTTTTTCCTCATTTTGTGTAGATAGCAGCTGTGCAATTTCAAGCAGAATGTTTGCTTTGATCCTCCTTTCTTTAATTGAAATCCACAATTATGAGATTTGTTTCTTTTATGTTTGCTAGTTTATTGGTTTAATCTACAAAATGTGCTGCTCTGCTGTCTTGCACAGTTAAAGGCAACAGCACAGTTGGGACTTAAATGGCAAACTTGGAGGGGGTTTACAGTCTCCCAGGTATTGGGGGGGGGGAATAGAACTTCTTTCATCTGATTTCAGATCATTATATGTACTGGGTAGCAACAAGAACACAAACAATATGTTGGCTAATTGTAAAGAGTATCCCTAGGTAGTCACTTTATGTAAACTAACCGCATGAAAGGAAATTTTAATATGGAGGCAAAAAATCCTGCTCTGACAGCTTATTTGGGGATTTCCTTTATATAGAGTCCTTTGTACTACCGGTAATCATTATACAACGCTTTTTTGGCCTCTCCAATACCAACTCCTACTTACAAGAGTTTAACAAAACATTTTATAACAGCCAGGGTATTTACAGTTTGCAGGAGGCACTGCCAAGCTGGCAGATGCAGAAGCTGGGATTATATGGCAGAGTAATCACCTACGAACTGGAGGAACTGAGAGAGCAGCTGGACACAGCTTTACAAAGGCTGTTACCTTGTTAGGCCTAGTTGCACTGTAAAAACTGCAACACTTGGTTTATCTGTGGATTATTTATTTTTTTAAAAGGTTATTAATGTTAGAAAATCTCTTACAGAAACTTCTCAAAAGGAAAAAGAAACCAATTCCTCCCCTTAGAGTCTCTGCTAGGAACTATTTATCTGACAGTGGTTTTAGTCAGAAAAAAAAAAAGAACTAGTAAATAAAAGTAATAAACTCCGAACAATGCTTGATTTCTGATAATTTCCATATCTTGTGAAATAGTCTCAGAATAAACTATCTTTATCTCTATAATTGCCTTGTACCATATCTGCTGTCTTATGGTTCTGCTAAAGTCTAAGGTACAGGGAATATCCATCAGTATTTTTAAAAATAAAGAGAGAAGTAGCGCAGGAATCTTGATTTCAGTCCCTTTGAGGCAGAAATATTTTTTGTTTGCTTGCTTGCACAAAAGTTCAGATTATTCCTTGATCTGCCACAAGATATTTCTCCAATAAAAATGGAAACAAAAAAGAAAAGGGTTTATGGGAAAATCAGATCAGTTTTGTCTATTTTGCTAATCACTTTTTTAGGGATTTTCCTACAGATATTCTTAAATTGGTATAGATTGCTAAAAACTGTGGAGAATTTGCTCTTAAATATACAGAGAATATAAAAAGAACTCAATAATAAAAAAATGTTGTAAGTTATGGATCCATTTTGGATCTTTCCTAGTTTACGCCAGGTAATAAACTTGTCCTTGGCTTAAAGAAACGTTTATACTCTGCAGCAGAATTTGTTTTCCTGTTAGCCTGCAGTGGGAAAATTTCCATAATTAATGTCAAACAAAACCACATCAAATTTGGACCTGAATGAGACCCTGGCCTAAGGCTTAGTGTGGAGTTCATTGATCTGAATGAAAGAAAAAAGCTCATAGTAATTTTAGATCAATGTTCATAATGGCATAAAGCTCCAAATTCATGAAGTCAGGAGACTACATGATATCCACATAACCCTCCTCACCACTTGCAGCTCTGATAATGAGACTCGCCATGAGAGGGTCTCCTTTATTTATTCAAAGTCTACAATGCTTGGCACAAATCAGTAGTAGTATGAAGACTGGACAAATAAACCAATCATCTGCAGTCATTTTTACAGGGATAATGAGGGTGCAGCTTTCCCTCCTGCAGAGAGCGGGGTGGGGAGTTAGGGAAATGTTTTGTATGTTTGCATAGCCCTGTAGCCCCATCTCAAAGTGTTGCCATTGCTAATTACAGCCCCTAGGCTTTGCTTTGAGTTTGCAAGGCCTCAGAACTGTGCGCTGTCAGGCTTGCTCTGCCTGAGCTTATCTTTACCTGACTGGGGCTTTGTCTTGGTCTGGTTTAGTTATAATGATTTTTCTTCTGCTCAGGTGGCTATGTCAAATTTGTTTTACTTTTGTTTATCATCATATAGTACAACACAAGTTTTATACAGATATCAGTAACAAGTATATTTTATATGCAGAAAAACATTTTTCCTATATTTCTGTGTTTTTAGAATTCTAAAAAAAATGATGTTGTGTAGAGAAATGGAGCCTTGTTATGATAGCAGAGAAGAGGAGTCATGAGGCGGGGTAGAGGAGCACAGGAATGGGAAGAGACAGGGACCAGGCTGGCAATGAGACCCCTAGGCTATAAACAACTCACCACCAGTCAATTAAATAAATGTAGGCCTGGAGCTGCACAAGGCTAGTCTTAGAGCAAAAAGAGGAACAACTATCTAACAAACCTAAAATGTACCACACAGAGTACATTTGTAGGTAACATGGACAGTGGACCCTAGAGTAAAGAAGAAGAAATCATCAACATCATGCCCCTCTAGATAAAGGATGGTAAGTAGCCAAGGGAAAATGTCAGTCATGGAAAATAAGTTTTTGTTTGATCTTGATTAGACCCTGGGATGGAATTTAGATACACATACTGGAATTTCTCTGCAAGTAGCTCTGGATATAAACGTCTAGTTACTTTAGCTAACTTTTCTGCACACTGAAACTAGCGTGCTCAGCAGTCTAAATGAAGCCCAGCAGCATTAAATGATACCACTGCAAAACTGACACTTGCCAATCCCATTTTACTAGATTAAAAATACAGAGAACTCCTTTTTAGAGTGCTTTCCTCAGGATCATGGTGGAAGAGACTGAATTGAAAAACTTACTCCAGCATTTCACCTGCTCTATTAATTTAGAAGGTAGAGCTCACCCTCTACTAAAACTTGGTGGCTAAATATTGCTAAAATTACTGCAAGCATGGAACTGAAAAAAAAATACTCCAAGAAAAGCTGTGTGCAGATAAATATGAATATTTATATATAACAAGAAATTTAACACTTAACATAAAGCAGTAGCTATCTGGATGTGGTAAAGACACTCGCATTTTCATAGATGCTTTAATGAGTTTCTGGTTTTTGGTATCTAATCCACAGATAGGAAAGGTTAACATTAGGAATATTGTCATAAATTCTAACTGTCATGCTCTAACAAGACCTGGATGACTGTGTAGGGAGACATTATTTACAAATATTTTAAGCAAACTAAAAGAAAAAAATCTGTTTTCCTTGTCTGCTCTCCTGTTTCTTTCTGGTTTTATGAAATGTGAAATGCTAGGAACTTAAAGATAAAATTGAAGAATTATCTTCTTGCAGGAGATCATCATAGCCAACCTTTATGTCCCCATTTCTTTCCCTTCCCTGTGTCTATAGTCATATTTTTTCATTCTCCGCAGCAAGATGGGATACTGTGGAGGAATGGCTGTAGAATGAGAATACACAGCAATACATTTTCTGCAAAGCAAACAATCAAACAATAGCAAATCTAGGATGAATCCAGCATGTACAATCTGAGGAAGGCTTTACAGCTCCTATAATTATCCCTACAGGTAAGCAGTTCCAGCCTTTCCTTCATGCCAAAACTGCAGTTTGGATATGTCAGCACTGCAGAAAAGAAGTGTAACTGAAATCTCTGCAGGCAAATTGAACTAACTTTATATATCCACCTCAGTTTCTGTAGCTGTAAATACAGTATGAAAAGGCCTCACATACTTGCAGAAAACTCAATTCTTTAAAAAAAAAATCTTTTTTTTTTTTTTACAGGTAGCCTGCAAAAGCCAAGATCTAAGGCAGGCTGATAATGCTTCTCCTGAAGCTTCTGAGGCCACAGTTTCATTGAGCTAGCTTACCTTTATTAAATAATTTGCTGGCTATTGAAAATGACTTTGCCCAATATGATGTTTCATCTCTACTTTACAATCTGATAACTCATGTGAAAACTCATGGCCAAAAATATATTACACAGTAATCCATGAGGTAGAGAGTATTCAGGTAAAACTTCCAAGTGAAGAAATAGAATGTTTCAGAGAGGTAAATGATTTGGTAGAAAATGTACTTGTGCAGAAAAGAAGCAGACCAAAATCAAAGCTTGCAAGTCTAAGCAGTAACAAAGTACAATATTGTAATTAAAGAGGACAGGAAATAAAGAGTAAAGTAGAATTGGCTATCTTTGATTTAAAAAAAAAAAGAAAAGAAAGAAAAAGTAGGAAACCTTTTGCTTTTTCAATGTTCTACTTTTCTCCTATGGAAATGGGGCAATTGTCTTGATTAGACATAACTACAGCTTTTAAAGTTACTATTCTAGGGAGTAAAAAAAAAAGTTTTCTTTTGAAATTTCGGAGCAAAAAATATAAACAAAAGCAGATGTGATACAGACTGCAAACTCTTCAGGTAATGCTTCGGTTCTCTGAGAGTGCAGCTGCAGATGTGGATTACTATGTAATACAGATTCTTATATGAGAGTTCTTTGCTGCAGTTCTTTCTGATGCAAGTTGTCTTAGTTCAGATTACACTAAACTTTGCAGTAGAATATACTCTTTGTGAGTATGTTTATTTTTATTAATCTCTTGCAGTTACGTTATCCTGCTCAAAAAGTTGTAATTCTGAATCAGAGAAGGAAAAAGAAAAAAAGGAATAACTGATATGAAGAAACACACTATTATCATTCTCCAGGGGAGTTTCTCGTGGAATGATGCAATACAGTTTTATGATCTGAAAAAGGTAATACATGCAAGTACTGAAGAACAGATCCAATTCTTTCTAGCTCAGCTTTATTTAATTTAAATTAAATTCAGTCTAATGGGTAAGGAAAGAAAATATTTCCATTGCAAAATGTAATAACACGTATGCATTTCCCATGTATCATTAAAGAAAAGATGTCAGGCTTAATTCATAGGCAAATTTTGACCCAGTTTTGAATAATAATTATATTAACTATGCCAAGGGAGAAATGAGCAAAGTACAATCTCTTTTGCTCCACAGGCTACCCTTTCCTGAAATTTAGAAAGCCATTCCACATGAAGACAGAATTTGGAAATCCATATGTGTGAAAAATAAAACTGTCAATAGTTATGCAAATGTTAATTATTCTTCAAAGATTAATAGATAAGTCTCATAACATTACTGTGAATATTTCAGAAAACTGCAACATACAAAAAGTAATATGCAATACAGGAAGAAACTTGTTTGAGAAACCATCATTAGGAATAAATGGCTCCTCCATTTTAATACTAAGAGTAATTATCATGTTCTGTACTTAACTACAAGTTTACTATGACTTTGTCAGACTAAGAGAAATGACAGTTTATCTAAAACTGTGACTGCTTTTTCAAATTATTTCACCTGGTCTATTAAAAATATTTTCTCTCTTTGCAAATGTCAAATCTCTTTTAAATACATTTGTGCAACAGGGCTGCACTTCATTAAAAACAGCTTAGAGCATCTAAATATAGAACAAGAACACATGTCATTTTGTCAAATACATTAGTCAGTCCTTATTAGATATTTCAGAGATATTCCTTTAGTAGGTCAAAGAAGCAGTACACCTCATACTGACATGCAATAAAGCAAGCAGTGACTATTACACTAGTGTAATTTAAAATTTGCTTATGGGTGGTGCCAGTTCACAGAATCACAGAATGGTTGAGGTTGGAAGGGACCTCTAGGGATCACCTAGTCCAATCCCCCCTGCTCCAGCAGGGACACCTACAGCACGTGGCACAGGGTGGCATCCAGGCGGGTTTTGAAGATCTCCAGAGAAGGAGACTCCACAACCTCTCTGGGCAGCCTGTTCCAAGGCTCTGTCACCCTCACAGGAAAGAAGTTCTTCCTCACATGGAGATGGAACTTCCTGTGTTTCAACTTCTACTCATGACCCCCTCTATCACTGGCCACCACCAAGAAGAGTTTGGCCCCATCCTCTTCACCTTCTCCCCTCAGGTACTTATACTTGTTGATCAGATCTCCTCTCTGTCTTCTCTTCTCTAGGCTAAACAGGCCCAGCTCTCTTAGTCTTTCCTTAGAAGACAGATGCTCAACAACTAGTAGCTGTTAGTAGTGTTTCTCTAAATTTTAGAAGGGAATAAATTGGCCTGGATGTAGACAAAGCTAGCACTGAAGACACATAGATTTTCAGTCTGATAGAAAAGAGATGTCTCTCGTGCAAGCTATCAGTGTTTTGTTGGAAAGAAAATGCACATATATCACATATCTGAAAGAAAACAAAAGTTACGAATATGTATAACACAGGTTTAGGAAAAAGTAAGGGAAATTTTGAGAAAGGCTAAGTTTTAGTGATACCACCTGGATTTACTTAGCATTTCAGAATCTCTGACATGAATTAAGGAGAAGAGGAACATTGTCAAACCCACAAAGACAAATCTTTCTGGCATAAAATTGCTACCTCATTGTACTGTCTACTTTCATTACTAAGGAATTTTTGTTTTCATATTGCAGTTTGAACAAAACGGGTCTTATTCTTTGATGACGTAAATCAACATTGTTACCAGAGTATTTATATTATGGTCTCCTTCATAACCAGTGAATAAAGAGCAGTAGCTTCTATCAACACAAACCATGAAAAAGAGAAAGAAAAAGGGAAATAATCTTTTAACTGAGAAAATATTTTCCCTTTTGATCTGCTTAGAGCATTTCCTGCTCTGCACCCCTAGTATCCCACAGCGCTGTCACAATCATCTCATTTGTTTTTCATTTAAATAAAATCTCATTTATTCCTATTCAAATTAAATCTAATTAAATTTAAATTGTGTCTGAGATGGATTGACAGGACGGGACCTTGCACAACAGCTGACTGGTGGCTGTACTATTATCCTTCTATAATGTTTGCTAATATAGGGAAGAAGGAAGGAAGGAAGGAAGGAAGGAAGGAAGGAAGGAAGGAAGGAAGGAAGGAAGGAAGGAAGGAAGGAAGGAAGGAAGGAAGGAAGGAAGGAAGGAAGGAAGGAAGGAAGGAAGGAAGGAAGGAAGGAAGGAAGGGAGGGAGGGAGGGAGGGAGGGAGGGAGGAAGGAAGGAAGGAAGGAAGGAAGGAAGGAAGGAAGGAAGGAAGGAAGGAAGGAAGGAAGGAAGGAAGGAAGGAAGGAAGGAAGGAAGGAAGGAAGGAAGGAAGGAAGGAAGGAAGGAAGGAAGGAAGGAAGGAAGGTCACATGAGGCCACTATCACATAAATATCTATCAGAGAATATTTCTACATAAAGGTTGATGGGATCACAAATAACGTAGAAATCATATTGCTCATAAAGACATGACACTTTATTTTGTCTACAGATTAAAAACATTCATTCATTCACATAGCTATGCATATATCTCTGTCTATCAACATGTATCTGTCTATATATTAACATATCTCTATAGCCAATGAAATTATCTCTGGTAGGTTGACAGATGAATAAGCCTTATGGCAAAGCAGTTTGTACAGATGTCTGATAATCTAAGGTTAGTAACAAACTGTATATTCTTAGAATTTGAGTCCTTTAGCTGTAAAATAGACATAACAGCACTTGTAAATTTGTGAGTAAAAATACATTCTGGAGGGACTTATTTACTATGTGTATGAGCTAAATCTAGTATACCTTCTTTTACTAGTATTAGTGTACTTTTGAGTAAGTAAGTTCGACTTTCATTCAACACTGAATCATTTTGCACCTAATGCAGTTTAGTCCTTGAGACATGATAGATATAAGTTTTAAAGTAATGTAACATAGCTGACTTATTTAAAAGGTTTTCTAGGAAAGGTCGTGAACAGCCAAAATCATAAAATAATTAATAAATACCCTCCTGTTAAAAAGTGCCTGCAGAACTACATTCTTTGATATAAAGTCTTTGAATATCCAAACTAAAATGATGGCATTACTAAAATGGGACCTTATTGCCATACCCATTCCCAGTTATTCCGGCAAATGCTCTTTTCCCTACTTACTTATGATGGAAGCAGGGTCAGTGTGTAACTCAAAGGAACAGGCATGCAACTTCAGAAAGTCTGTTTACAGACAATATTTTTCAGATAATGGTATTTCTAGAAAGAAACTTTCTGAAATATCTATTTTTAGTTTCAAAATTCTAAAAGACTGTGCTTTTCAGAATTTAAATTGCAATTCTTTTCTGTTTTGTTATTCACATATTTGTTACAAAATATTTTTACGTCAATAATGATAAAATAAAACTTTTCATTGATTTTTTCTCTTCTGCTGGCTGAGACTCTTTTATTGTCCTCCTTTAACCCTATGTTAATAGAACATCTTTTATGTGATTTTCATGAATACTGATTGCATTTGGTTTATAGTGGAATCCTAGCAACAATCCACTTTGGGATATGCAATATCTTTTTTAAAGTAAAAGGCTTTAATTGTGGCAAAGCACAAAGAAGTTTGTGCTATTGCTGACTTGAAATCATTTTTTTTTCCTATGGTAATTACTTGATACTATTTCCTTCTGAACTTTATTCATAGGTCTGGGGGTGGATTCAACTTGTCCCATTATTAGTTTGTAAAGAGGCTGATATTTCAAACTAATATGCAAAGTATTTTTCAGTCTACGTTTTAAGGACTTTAAGATTTAAAAATCCAGATGCAATACAATTTAAACACTCAGTAGTTGCTAGATGATTTATATTACATCCAAAATGTCCTTTAAAAATCAGCATATTGAAGTTTTCTAAACTCAGGAAGCACCAAAGTATAGTGGGACACACAATGATAGCCAAAGAACAAAACTTTCATTCTGTCCTGAGGTGAAGTTTTGACATATATGTTGCAGAAATTTCGAAATTTGAATAAACACACACACACACACACACAAAAAACCTTTTTAAAAGCTTTGTGAAAACTTTTCTTTGCTGTTTTAGTAGATACTTTTGGATTTTTCGTGCCTCTAATGTAGGAGTAACATGATTATTTACATGCTTGGATTTCAGTTTCCTATTTAAATATACAAAGTATCTACAAAACATGATCAGGCACCAGGAGTTCTGGTGTACAGGAATGCAGTTTCTGTCCCCCAGCTGACACAAGGCAGAAGATGCAAAGATAAGAATGAATGGAAGAAAAGTCCGGACCCGAGGTGGTAGGAGAAATCCATTTTCATCCATCACACCCTGTCAGATACCCTGTGCAACAGGTATGAGGTCCTGGAAGCTGAAAGGCAATCAGTGGATGGAGAAGGCGAGGGTCCCTCTCCACCAACCATAGTGCCAGGATCAGAAAGGCCAACCCCCTATATTGCAACCTGCAGAAGGAAGAAAGGGAAGTTGCAGGTGATTCCACAATAAAGGGAACAGAGGCTTCAATATGTAGAAGGGACCTTCCACTAATGGAAACCTGCTGCCTTCTTAGGGCCTGGGTTAAGGACATAACCAGGAAACTTCCCAGGCTGGTTCAACTCTCAGACTATTACTCGTTGCTGGCCCTACATTTGGGAGGACAGGAAGTGGCAACGCGTAGCCTGAGGGCAATTGAAAGGGACTTCAAGGAATTGGGTAAGATGATCTGGAACTTGGGTGTCTAAGTCAGCAATATGGAAAGGAACAGGAGGATAGAGTTTATTAACACTCCATGGCTCCATGGCTGGTGTCATCCTCGAATCTTTGGTTTCTTTGGCAACAGGAAGCCCTATCTGGCACCAGGCATGCTGGCTTTGAATAGGTTATATCTTTCCCAAAGTGGGAAGAGGCTCCGCTACATGAGCTAGCAAGGCTCATTGATGGGGCTTTTAAACTAGATTCGGCAAGAGAAGGAGAGGAGGATATCATCAGGGATGCTGTCGGTAAGATACGGGATGATCTGCCATCCCATTCATGCCAGCTTAACACCAGAGCCAGCAAAGGATGCCTGGAGAGAGGGCACAGCTTAACAGCAGAGCTGGTGAAGACCCACATGGACGAGTTACAGCCACCACAGCTAGAAAGAGAGGCACATTGAGAGCGCAACTCAAATGCCTCTATGTAAACACATACAGCAAGGGGAATTAGAGATGTGTGCAGTTGCAGGGCCATGAATTCATTGACATTACTAAGACAGGGACAGCTCTCATGACTGGAATGTGGCCACGGACGGCTTTGTGCTTTTTAGGAAATACAGGCCAGGACAGTGAGTTGGTGGAGTTGTTCTTTACATGAGAAAACAACTGGAATGTATGGAGCCCTGCATAGCAGAGAACGAAGCGTGAGCTGAGAGCCTGTGGGTGAACATTAACGGGCAGTTACCACAGTGACACTGTGGTGGGTGTTTACTACAGGCCATCTGATCAGGAAGAGGAAATGGATGAAGCCTTTTACAGGCAGCTGCATGGAGCCTTAATATCACAAACTGTAGTCTTTATGGGGGACTTCAACCACCCCAACAGCTACTGGGAAGAGAGCACAGCTAGGAACAAACAGTCCAGGAGATTCCTGTGGAACATGGCAGGAATTCTATTGTAAGTTTCAAGCCAAGTTTGAAATTCTACTTCTCCTTCCTTTGCAGACTGATTCAGCTGACTGCCTGAGTGAAAGTCTCCTTATTCCTTCTGAATAAGTGACCTGTATCTGATCGCAATGTTATTAGCCACCGTAGCCTACTTAATACAAAGAGTGGTGCATGTTCTACTTTTCTAGTCTTAATCTTGGTATCTTTTCTCTCTTTCTGTAATGCTCTCTTGATCAAGCAGAACAAGTCTAGAGCAGGATGATATTTAGTGACTTTGTGCAAGTGCTTCAAACTAGCAAAGGTGAACATCTTTCAGTCTGCCATGGAGCTCTAATACCTGGAGTCAGACTAGTTTATCCTACTTGGATGGTCTGGCAGAAGGAATTAGTAATGATGAATGTGAAATAGTCTGGAGCTGGAGCACCTGCAAAAATTACCCTGAGGTTATTGGCGAATATGAGCAGGAGGAACACCTCTGTAACTTAAAATTTGTCAAGGCAGGAGTAGTTTAAAGGAAGTGAAATCACTTTGAAACCAGTAGCCTCCAGAATTTTGCCATCTAATGGTGATTTTTTTAATGTCTGCTCTAAAATGATATTTATGTTCTGTGGCTTTCTACATTTGAATGATAGTTGTCCATTGTGTTTAGGAAACCTATTCAGGCATAGGAAAAGAGCCACTTCCAGCTCATCGTACTAGCAGCTTCATTATCACAACCTGGTAAGCAGTGCATTCATTATACTTAAGCTACTTCTGCTATGACTAACCATGTTATTTATGCTGTTTTGCTTGTAAACTATAATTTCTTTAGGCTATTTTCTGAACTAGCTGAAAGACTTTACAGATTTTTTTCCCTGATGTCCATGACCTTGTTGTCGGGCATATGTTATTGCTTTGGCCCCCACACTACTGACTGTCCTTACCAACAACTGAAAATTGCACTTTCTTTTTTTTTTTTTTTAAACAAAATGAGTAACAGCCAATAAATTAAACTTCATGAAAATCACAAATCAGTTATTTTAATATTTCCTTCTGCTAACTGTGTAACAGATTGTAGTAATAAAAAGTGTGAATCAGTGGAAACAATTTATAGATGCCAACTTTGATCATAGGAAATCAAAATATTAAATAATGAGTAAAGTCTAAAACAACCCTCCAAATTTTGAACTAGAGTGTTCTTCAGTCTTGAAAAACTCAGATCTAACTTAATACCTGCTTCCTACATAGTCTGTATGTTCAGGCACGCTCTCTTGTTATTTGTATGTTATGCACAGTTACCTAAATTTCACGCACAATCACAGATAGTACAAGTATAAATTAGCATGCTTTTGCATATTCAATTTTATATAAAAACTTAGCAATAGCAATTATAAATTTGTCCTTTTAACATGTTAGCTTGTGGGACATGATTGCTGCCTAAGTTTTTAAAATAAATTATTGCATTTGAAGCTGCATTACGAAAGCTTATGATACAAAGAATGGGTAAAGGTTTCAAAAGTTTTAACATACTACAGTTTTCACAATGACCTTAGTATGAAATTGGAAATCCGGATTGGTTGTTTAATTTTGTTATCTGTTTTTTTCAGAATAACAGGACAACACTACTATATGTACTTGATCAAAGCGCACATATTTAAATATCTTCTCTGGCAATTAATTTGCAAGTGAATCTTTTTTTAATAATTTATTCTCCCTTTTAGAAGAAAATTTTTATATTCTAGAGTAGTGAAATGTCTTGTTTCATCAAAACATTTTCCCCGGGCCACTAAAGAGGAAGTTTCCCCTGGAATATGTTAGGCAACCCAGAGAGCTAAATTGGAGCTAGAAAGTTCTGCCAGTCTTACACCGGAGCCTCATTTCTTTTATTTACAGGATACCAAATATATTTGTCTATAATTCATGCACAAGCCAGATATGCCAGCAAAGAAATACGTTTTCTTAAGTTAGAAGGGAGAAATCATGCTGCTAAAAATCTAAATATAGGAGAGCTACGATGGAATATTGGTGGTGGGACAGGTTTTGATTGCTTAGGAATGACTTCTGGACTCAACGTAGAGCAGCTCATTCTGGCAAGAAGGAGAAGGAAGTATGTGAATGAACTCGCATGCTGTTGCAAAAATCTGAGTATTTGCAACAGTCAAGATTAGTTCAGAGGGAAGTAGTGATGATATATAATGTATATTAGAGCTATAAACAAAGCATTGACTTTCCTTAAATAACAAAGTCTTCAGATAGTCTTAAGGTGATTCAATTACAAATGCCAGTAAAATTAAATACCTGCCCAGGAAAGTGTACTTCAAGATTGCCTTTACTGAGCATAGGGGATTTCAAACAAGACTTCCTAGAAGTAGAAGGATTGTGTGAAATGCTGCTATTTGCTAATAATATTATTATATCTATCTATCTATATATAGCAATATACAAGTCTTTCCTCTCTATATGAAGTTTGTCTTCACAGTCTAAATGTTAGTTTGGACGTACCTCTAAGTCCTTAGGCAAAATCAGCCCTTAGTCAAGTAAAATGATCCTGAAATCCAAGGGAACTTTTCCTAACAGTATTTCAGGAACTTGATATTGCATCAGAAGCTAAGCCAGAAAAAAGGAATTCATTCTTGCTATTTTTGTGTTTCCATTCCCTGTCATCCCTTTGGATATAGTTTAGAGCAAAGCAGAAAAGAATATCTGAATATTTAAATTTTAGAAGTGATTTCAATGTGCAACCTCTTTATGTTACTGTGGTTATTATTAATAATAGAACTTTTTTTGTCCACTGTTGCCTGAGAATCTTGTCAAGACCACATTTAGGAGAGACACTGTGATAATTAATCTAGATCTGTGCAGCTATGTTCCTTGTGTGTCACTCCTGTCACCTTGCAGATGGCTGAATCATTGATGCAGACCTTTAAACAGACAAACACTGAAAATGAGGCAGAAACTGCAAATCAAATTTCGAACAAGCATAAAATACATGTAGAGATATTCCTCTTTCAAGCCTTTCATGTAAGTCTTTTGGAATCAATGGATTTTACATTCATAAAATTTGTATCAAGTGAGTTGTGCAAACAACTGATTGCCTGCAGCATCCACAGAACCTTTCTGGAATCAGGATTCAATACTGTCAGTAACATACTGAAACAGAAAAGGCTTTGAAGAGTTTTGAGTGCAGAAATTCTTCCTTCATATAAAGGCGCAGTCAGTTTCTAAGCAACATAGTTCTCCTAAATCCCTTTCATGCTCTTTATAGTATCCTATCAAGTGACCCTGCAAGGAGAGCCTAGCTGGAGCAGCCACAGGCATCATAATGATTTTTGCCTGCCAGGCTTGTTTGTTATTCAGAGCTTTTTCAGGATGTCTGCCATATAACCTAACAAGCCCCCAAAGGAGTCAGTATCCAAGTTAATTCCCCTGGCACCCAATCTCTTTTCTACTGCTGAAGAAAGTGACTTACTGGTGCCTGGCTTTCCTGCCTTCTCCCTTCGCATCACTGCTTGCATATGCATGGGCACATACAAACCCTCACGGAGACCAGACAACCTGCTGCACAAGCCTTTGTCTTTGAACCTCTTTGCGCAGTGTCTAACGCCAGTTCGTTGTCTTTACCAGGAGACTGAGCTGACAGCAGTGTCTATCTGTAGCTGTAGGGTGGGAGGCCTAGTCCACCAAGATAAAGAAATAAATTGCACTTTAATTCATTTCCTATTACAATTCACCAGGCCTACTGACACTTGTGAAATTGCTTTTGTCACTGTAATGCCTTTTTGGAAGCAGTGCTATATTATAAAAACAATCTGTTGCACAAGTGAAAATCTGATTTATGGTGTGCAGCAATCCTGCCCAGCGGTTTTACAGAGTATATTGTACATCCTTGACAAGCAATTAGATGTTTATAAAGACACTTGTTGCTTATAATTATAATCCTGCTAATTTCCTCATTCCCAAAAGCAACATTAGTGTTTGCTAATGAACTGCAGATTAATTCATTTTGAATTAGTCTCTGCTCCCCTCAACCCCCCATGCATGCTAGATGGCACTAATTTTGCTTTGGGGACCTTAAAAGGATTTGCTGTTATGAGAGTAGATTCAAATGGCCTGTGCTATTATTATTTAAGAATTTGGTTTACCTTAATTTGAATTCGATTATTCTCTAATGTTCTCCTAAATTTGAGCTGAGAAATAATGCATTAAAGTAGAAAAACAGAGAAATTATACAGATCAATACAAATAGATTGCACAGACAATATGGCAAGACTATGGTATGAGTAGATCACATAGTAGCCTTTTCTCTGAGGCATCTGAAGGCATGAAGCTAGCATTTGATGCCGTGAAGCCCGATGGGCTCGGTCTGATGGCTAGTGGTTTACTAGCAATGTCATTTGAGCACCAAGCATAATAGAACGCATATGGAGTAACCCCATACCTGCTGATTCAGTGCTTTTTTAATGAAAAATAATGTTGGCACACCAATGTCCCTATTGTACTGAACCTAACACAACTGCTTATCTTTATTCTAAGTCTGTGTAATAGCTGACCTGATAATACGTGGCCAGAATTCACTGTTTGGGCAGATACAAACAGCTCTTAGAATTCATGCTTTAAAATAACAGATTCTTGCTTTCAAACTTAGTATCAGCTGCCAACCCCACAACATAATCCTCGATTCACACTGCATGAAAGCTTTCATTCTCTGCCAGCAGCTGCTAGCTGCACTATTCTTGCTCTCCACGTCTTTCCTTGGTGGATGATATGTTAAAAAGGTACTAACTGGGCTCTGCACCAACTGCAGGTGTACTGACTGGGGCAAGCGAGCAGTCTCGGGAATGAGACAGGATGGAACTCTTCCTGCTCTGAGGGGGTAATTTTACACCCTGTAAGAAGGTGATGTACACATTACTTTAGGAAAAGCATCGACCATGTTGGCACTACCTGCTTTCTACTGGTTATTTTTAAAAGGAGATAAGACTTTATGTTTCAGTTGCAGTAATGAGGGAAAGGTGAATTAACTGTGAATTCTAAAATATAAAAACACAGAAACAGTGAGCTTGCTATAAATCTGCTGGGATTCTGAAATATTCAAGTAATTGAAAATAATTTTTTAAAAATCAACTCGGTGATTCCAGGTTCTGAATTTTCTGTGGAAATAGTTTTAAAAAATAAGTAACACCATGACCAAGGCTTTTGTTTCAATGATTATTAAGCAAGGACCTTGAGATTTTGACCCGCAGGAACTACATTTTCAAAACAATTTCAAAATTTCAAATTTCAAAAAAATTCAGCAACAAACAAAATGGCCAACTGACTCAAGTAAAACGGACACATTACATGATCCCTTGGAAAAGGTCATTCCAGGACATTGCTTGGGTGGTGTTTTTCTTCCCTTAGAGGTCCTTCTTCATTGGCAATGCAATGGCAGCTCTATGTTCTGTCTCTCTCTAAAACCAGCTCCAAGCCTAACCTAGCCCTAGGTGGTGCAGAGCCAAGGTAAGAAGGTGCAAAGGTGAACCTCTAGAAAAGGTCATCCCAGGACATCTGCTTTGGTGCTCTTTTTCTTCCCCTAGAGGATTCTTTTCAGGGGCCATGCAGCGACAGTTCTATGCACTGTCTTTCTCTAAACCCTAACCCTAACCCTACCCTAGGTAGCACTGAGGCAAGGCAGGGAACCGCATTAGTGTCTGAAGGGATAAGGTCATCCCAGGACAAAAATTCTGGTGGCATTTTCCTTCCCTTGGAGGTCCCTTTTCATGGGCAATGAATTGACAATTTCATGCGCTCTCTTTAAACCCTAACCCTGATCCTAGGTAGCACTGAGGCAAGGCAAGGAACCCCAATGGTGCAGACACAGAAAGAGGTTGCCCAAGGTCAAGGATTCTGGTGAAGTTTTCCACCCCATGGATATAGGTAGAAGACTTTTCTTTTTCTCTATCAGCTGATAGAAATGTTGCTGTCATTTCAGAATAATGTGTGAGGCAGCATATGCTTCTGATGGGGTTGCTTTATTCTCAGTCAGTTTCTTTTAAGAAGTTTTGCCTGCAGGGAGCATAGCCACCCTCACTGTGCAGGAGGTGAAGATTTTAGTATGTGCCTGAAATTTGAAAGTGGTGAGTCATCACCCCTAACAGGTTTTTGTAGTTTAACGGCTCACTGGCAAGTGTAAGGAAAGCATTCAAAGAACAGTGTAGAAATTCTACAAATTTCCTTTTGCATTTGCACACAAAAAAATGAAGAGAATGATTTTTTTTTAAGGTACTTGTGGAGGTTTGAAGGGAAAAGTTCAGAGGAAACTGCTCAACTAGTTAGTCAGTCGATTCATTGTATTCTCAGGTTTGATTATACAAAATTCTTCAGAAACTTTGTCAGCGATATTTATCATTATTTATTTCATAAGATTCATGGTGTCAAACACTGCATATAAAGCCATAAGGCCACATTCAAAGCTGTTTTTTTTTTTTTTAACTGTCTGAAGAGTACCAACTTTCTAATTAGTATTTATACTGGTATTTCTGTTTGTACTTGAACTTACAGAAGAAAACTTCAAATGAAAATTAAGTTCAAATATCCCTTTCAAATGGGGCATAGAGATTGCCCTATCTGTAAGTAAAGATACAAGCATCTTATTACTTTATCTGTTTTCACTTAAGGCTTTGGACTAGTTTTAGGCTGAGAATTCTATTATCTCTGAAAGCAAAGTAAGTACAGAGTAAAATTTATTTGGGTTATAAACAAGCCCAGACTTCATTAATTTTGGTGATGGTAGTGGTCCTTACTTCCTCGTTTATGGCTATTCCTGTTTCAGATTTCCAGATTGGAAAGCTCTCTAAGTATATTTATTAAAAACAAAATCAAACAGAAATGGGCAAGCGAATAAGTGGGTTTCATTGAAGCTACTCTGTATCTCACTTTTCAAGAAGTAGTCAAATTAAATAAAGACAAATTGCCGGTGCGTAATGGGGAATATATTAATAGTACTAACCTAGTTAGTAGGTTCTTAGATTTACCAGTCACAGCAGTAAGCAGTATGACAAGTGACATGCACTTCCTGAAAGACTTTTTTTTTCTCAAAAAAGCCCTTTTATTTTATGTACTAACAGGAGAAGAAAATTATACTCCTGTAAAGTCATCATGGGCATCTACAATTTGCTTGCCAGGACTTCTGGCTAAGGATTTCTCCTGGGTACCAGTTTAGACGCCTTTATATCAAGTAGGTATGACAAATGTACCAATGACAAACTACAGTTTTAAGAAGCCTGCAGTGACTCATGAGACTGAAGTACAGTCACTACAAGTACAAAGTGACTCAGGCATCACAGTACTTCAGTTTTATATATTCTAGCACTTAATTTAATCTACAACCCCTAGTTAGATTTTCAGGTTGCCACATACCATGTATGAGAGATTTGTAGGAAAAACAATCTGAATGGAAAGTCATCTAAGCTTAGGATTTAGATCTTGGCCTTCATAGAAACCATGAGGGCTCACTCTGGTTGGGATTTTTACTCATGAAGCTCCTTAATCATAGTCATTATTTTACTGCAGAAAAATTGAAGTGAATTTCCCAGTGTTCTTTCACACTGTAGCCTGATACTTAAGATGATAACTTGAAAGGTGAGGCACCTCATTTTAAAATTCCTTGTGGTTTTGCTTTTTGAAAAGAGATTGTAACACAGGTATTCTGGTCCCTTTAGTACTTTAAACACAAAGTTACATTTACCTTTTCCTTTGGGCTGGTGAGCTTGTAAGCAATTCATACAACACTGAACATTTTTAAATGGAAGAGGCTGAGAGCATTATTTTATGAAATATCCTGTAATGTGATGGGAGTAAATTGCCAATATGAGGCAGAATACTCAAATTCCTTCTTCAGATCATACCAATAAGACAGGCCAATGATTACACCAAGGAAATTTATAATATTAAATGAATAACTAGAATGGCACCCTTTTTTCCTCTTTAACTCTCTGCAGTCTGGTGGACCATGTTGCCTGGTCAAATTCCTGGTTTGACCCTCAAGCAATTTAGGCAAGGGAAATCCCTGTTTAGTGTTCCAAGAAACCTGTTAGGACTTAAACACAAGGAACATTTTACATAGGTATTCAGAGCTTTTTAACAACAAGAAATGGATGCATCAGTAGCATTAGACTCCAGCTGCCAGATAGGACACTCTTGATATCAGTGTCAGTGATAGTCAAATACTAAACTAGGACATAAAAACAAATCCAGAAGTAGCCTCCAGTCATTCAAAAGAGTTTACTTAGTTACTTTACAAGTTTACTTGCCTATTTATATATGAAAATTAATTTAACTCTACATTTGTCTTACTGTTGAAAAAAAGCTTTTAGATCTTTGCAGAAAGATAAGAGAAGGAAAGGAATGTTGTGCACAGTCCTGTTTTTGTTCATTTATATAACCCAACCAAGATCTCCAGAATCCAACTTCTGAAGGCGTTAACCAAAAACATTCCTGTTCATCTGCAGGAACTGTCCTTTTCTCTGAATTGTGCATGCAAAAGATAATTTAAATCTTTTTTATTACCTATTTCCAAGTAATCTATGGATCTGGGATAAGATGTATTTTTATGCCTCTTGTCACTGATTTCTAGAGCTTCCTGAAGATTAGTTTGATAAAAAATGGATTGTTTAACAAGTTCTAGGATAAATAATGGCAAAAACTGTCAAGTAGCGAGTTCCTTAATCAGAATCAAAAGATAAATTTAGGAATAAATTATTTAATCAGTTTTACCGATTCCTTAAAATAATAACAAAGATTAATGTCTAGTGGAGGGGATGAAGGGAAGAAAATAATTCTTTATGTTTAACAAATATTGTAGTTGAAACTAATATCTAGATAGTAATTTTATGCCTCAGACTGTGGTGTATATATATATATATATTTACAGAGTTTAGATAATGTACAGCTCATATTGGATGGATAGAATTAGCAGTACAATGAAATTCAGAGTTTTAAGAGCAAATGGATTTGAATTATCAAGGGATATAATGAGTGTTATTCATAAAATAGCAATCTAGGGAATAATTAAAGTTGATTCTAGATTCTGTAGGCAAACCACTATTATTTCAGGGGTTTAGGTCATTCTCTTATCCAGATAATAATTTTCATTATTTTAACATTTTGGATTCAATGAATTATGAATTCAAAACTGTTATAAATAATAAATGGAAAATTAAAATTTGAAAGTAAAAAAATGTCATGTTAATGAAATATAAGAAAACTAAAGAAAACTGTTTGGATGAAAATGCCCAAGTTCCATTAAGGTTACAGTTATAATTTGCTAGCCTTGTAGAGGAAACAGTACTGATCTCTATAAGCCATTTTTTCTCTTCAGGAACTGTTGTCTTCAATCTCGGTATATAGGAGGAAAGACTATTCAGACTGAAGCTTTTTGGGTTTTGGTGTTTTTTGTTTTTTTTTTTTTTTGCTGGTGGCATTTTTCAACATTCATTTCTATGGATACTGGTAACAGATGCTTTTCTAAAGACATGGAATATCAGAATGCAATCTCCTCTGTCTGTTAAAAGTCACATGTACGAAAAATAATCAAGGATTTTCTGACTAATTTGTTGTTGATGTTTTTTGAGGAAAATATTAAAATGTGTTTTCAGGGAAATATTCTGATTTTATCAAAACTTTCATTGCTAACTGCATCTCTGTGTAGCTTGAACTCTTACTTTAAACCAAAGATGAAATGTTGTAAAATTTAAAAAGCTCATAACTAAATTGCATTTACTTTTTCTTAATGAATGTGTAATTAACCATCTGTACAATAAAGCATTCCAAAGAGAAAATGGAGCACCACTGATCACAAACTGTGGTTAGGTCACTTGAGTTTAATTGGGAAAATAGAAAGGAAGATCTTTAATCTAGATTTTCCTTTGTACACCTGAGTGGGCTAATTATGTACTTTATCTAATTCATTGTATTTCCTATTAAACCTTTATCAGCACTTGCTGAAAAACAGAAATCCCACGTTCAAATCACTGTCACACGTTTTCAGATACAAACCCATTCCTAACTCAGCTCTGAAGTCTTTCATATATAAGTTCCTGGCAACTTTCGTGGAAGAGCTTGACTGTCAGGGCATCATCATGGCCAGTGACTCTCTGTGCTGGGTGCTGGTGGCAGCACCCAGGGCAGGACTTTGCTGCTGGGGCCAGTCCCATCACCTGGAGTGGAGCAGGGCTGCATGGGCTACCAGGAATCTGGCTTGCCAGACAAGTTCATACCAGTGAGATGTGCCCAAGGTCAAGCAGGAGGTCAAGCTGGGATCAGTAATAATAACCAGCCTCAGACAAAGTCCAGTGATCACTGGGAACGTGCAGAGTAGGGATGTAGATGAAGCCGACCGACAGGTCTGGGTCACGGTCAAGGTGTGGGGGTTGCATGGTCAGCAGCCACAAGCATGACTACAGCGCTGCTGCACTATAACCTTAGATGGAAGTCAAAAGTGAGAGCCACATCTTGAAAGCAGCTCCAGAGCCTCCTTCTGACTTTCTACAAGGTCATCACCTCTGCTCCATCTATATCTAAGCTGGCCCTGAGCAGGCAAATTAATAGCACACGAGGAGAAAGGGATGTACTCCGAACCCTGAAATGTGTGATCTTGGTCCTGATCTCAGATGTCAGATCTCATGGAAATATTTGTATTTCAGGATTTCAGACAATGAAAAAAATGAGAATGATCAATTATTTGCTAATAGTCTAAACAAACAAAACCTGTTAAATGAACAGCTCCTATGTATCTAAGAGATTATGCGATTATCTCTTAGATAGCACTAGAGCTTTTAGAATACAAAAAAACAACATCATCAAGAAATGTGCTTGTAACTAGCCTAATTTCCTTTCCCTGTGAGAAAAATGCTCTGCTGGAAAAGTGCAGGGTAGAATATTGTATACAACTTTATTTCAATGCGTCTTTTATGTGGTCTTGTGCAAGGTTCTGATAAGCAAAATAAAGAAAGATGGTAGAGATTAAACCATGGTTGGCTGAGTTTGCAGACAGTGCATATTCAATTGATTTATTATCAAAAAGAGAGGGTATTTAGAGTGAGGTTCTATCATAATTCCTTTTGGGTTTTGAGTCTTCAACGACTAAGTAATGGACTAGGCACATAATAAAACATACTGTGACAGTAATAGTAGTGGTAGCAAGTCTTTTTGGAATGGATCAGATTTGCAATTATTCCTGAAATTTGAATGGTTTGAAATTTAACAAAAATCTAAGAAAAGTGAAAAGTTCTGAGAGAGGTGAATATTTTGTATTAAAACAAAAATACTTGGAAATAACAAAAATAACTTGGAGAAGCTATAATGATGCATGAAATGAGTCAACAATATGAATTTTGAAAATAAAAATCCTCACAAAAGGATGTTTCTGAAATGAAGCCATATATATCTGAGAAATAATTATTCCATTTCTACTTAGCATTGGTTTGCTAGTTTTGTAAAAAAAAAAAAAAAAGCTTTTTGAATTGAACATCTTTATTTGCACCCTTTTAGTGATGCAAGTACCCTCTTAGTCGTCTAAGTACCTTTCAAACTTCTCAGAACAAAACAATAAACTCTGTGAAGTCTTGCAACTTGACTTTATGATTTCCATCTAGAAATTAATCTAATGTAAGCGACTGCTTTAATGAAAGTGTAGTATTGTTTGGACTTCCATCTTGTGATAGTCAAATGGCTGTAGAGTTTCAGGCAGCTCTGCCTTTAAATCCGGAGTGAAACATTTCCCCCCTAAAATTTCTTCTAAAATTAAGTGGGAAATAGTATGAAGTACACAGCTGACAAGCAACATGCATAGAAATGCTGCCCTACTGAGGAAAAAACAATTCACATGTAAAAATATACACTGCTGATTTTTTAGCAAGAGTAGGATTTAAGCAGTAAGCTTTAAGCTAAGCCTTCTTGCATATAGGTCCAATTATGCTGAGAATAGAAAGAATAGAAGAGAATCAGGCTTTCTATAAAGAATTTCACTTAAAGAGAGAGCAATAAAAGAGGGGGAAAAAGCAAAACAAAACAACTGCAGCTTCCTGTGGCTTCAGGTAATCATTCTTCTTCCAGTGCTTTTCATAGCTCTTATCAGAGAGCATAACCCCAAATCTCTCTGAAACAGCTTTTGTTCAGGTGGTAATTTTGTCTTCACTTCAAATGAATGGCATCTAGGTGGGCACAATGATTCTTCGTGTAAGCTTACCTGAAACTTCTTTTATAGCTGCTGTTTTAGCATTACTTTTATTAAAAAAAAAAAAAAAGTATACTAGAAAATGTAGGGTAGTTTGTGTTTGTAAATTAAAACTGTCCTTAAAATTAATTTCCACTGCCTTAGCTGTTTCTGCCTTAGCAAGAAGACTAAAACAAACTAGGACATCGAGGGAATCTGACTGGAATCTTTGCTGACTAGAGCATATCTTGTCTGTGTTACAGAAGGACTGGGGACTATGGGGAGAAAACCAAATACTGAAATGAAATCTGCCTATTCCTTTCCAGCAGCCTAAATGAAATGGTGACTGAATTGCTCGCTCCCTACATAGGTGTTCGCTGTAAATGAGAACAGTACTAATGTGCGAAGACTTAGAATTTTTCTTTCTTTCTTTCTTTCTTTCTTTCTTTCTTTCTTTCTTTCTTTCTTTCTTTCTTTCTTTCTTTCTTTCTTTCTTTCTTTCTTTCTTTCTTTCTTTCTTTCTTTCTTTCTTTCTTTTTTTCTTTTCTTTTTTCTTTTTCTTTTTTTTCTTTTTTTTTTCTTTTCTTTTTTTTTAAATTGGCTTTTCCTTCAAATGTTTTTCCACCACTTAAAGGAAAATACTCTCTCATTGATTTTTACTGCATATTGAATAATTGTTACCCTCTGTGAAACTGTCTTATTAGCAGGCCCTAAAAAATCCTCTGCATGTGCTCTGGAGTGCACGGCTGTGATACTCATATCAAACATCTGAACAGGAGTTTTATCCTGCAAGGAGACTTTTGGAGAGGGCAAGTAAGTGCGATCCTGGGAAGCAAGAGCCCACAGCTGTCTACCAGGAGTAGAGGCACCGTACCAGATACTGCGATCAGGACACAGGCCCCCTGGCCAGTCTGTCCCATTACTTTCCTGCACATCCCATCAGTGCCTCTCTGCTATGAAGCCCTCACAGCCCAGCAGAAAAATTTCAGACCATCTCACATTTTCCAATCCCTGGACAGAATGAGTATTCACCCTCACATTTGTGTATAGTCTTGGAATCTAGTTCAACTGGGCAATTACAAGGTGCCAGACAAGGATCTTACCTGGAAAGACAGCTTCAGACAGTTTCCCAGCTTCACAACTAATCTCATTCTCAGCAACAAACTTTCCACAAACTAACAGGCACAAAATTGAACCTGAATATAACTGATCAACATAAGCAAACGTGGAGATACATGTAAATGACGAAAAGTGGAAAACACTTGGATGATATCAAACAATCACTACATATCAGAATGAGGTTGCAGAGATAATTGTGGGCTGGAATACAATCATCACTGAAAGACTATCTGCCAAAAAAACAGTAAACTCACCTCTGCCCTCTCACTATTGATCATTAAGAGGAATCTGAAAGAAAAACAAAGCTAAACAACAATAAATTTATAAAAGGTTAGAATGGAAAATAAAATGTCATCATCATCTCTCCCAAATCATAAGCTCTAGATGATAGTCTTGTGACTCATTGCAAGTCACCTCATCCTTCCTCTTTAATAGATTGTTGTTCTCAACTCCCTTTTCATTCAGACAGTCTGATTAACATATCTTGTTACATTCACATTCTGAATAAATTCTAATACATTCTAAAACCTGCATCTAACTTTGAAGATTTCTCCTTCAATTATAGATAGTAGAAGGGCTTCTGGGTCCAAAAGTCTAGACGTGTTCCGAAACTATATCAATCAATCAAAGAAAAGATACTATATATTCCCATAAATATTACCGTATTTATATCCTTAGCTGACATAGCTACAAACAGCATAATCGGCAGCTAAGCTGTGGTAAAATAAAGTGATTACGATATTAATATTAGCATATTTACAAATTAATATATTCATATATTGCTTATAGAGAGTATATGTACAGTAAATATTGTCAAATCAGTATATAATTATATAGAGCATATGATAATGGTGGTTACATAGTTACATAATATCAATTAGAATGTAGCAATTAATATTAAAATTAAGCAATTTTATTATATGATGTAGGTATATAGTCAATCTAAATAAATCTCCCAACATCCTTCTCAGATAGATAAAATGTTTTTAGAGCTTTAAAGCAATGATATATGATATTTGACTAACCTGATCAAGTTTACTTCAGGGAAACAACACAACATAAAGCACTTAACCCTTGGATTATTTACCTCCACAACAGAAATTTTGTTTTTCTCATTTGTAAACACAGATAAAATTGGAAGAAATCCACCTTGCAATCTAGAAATGACTCTCTAGCCTAGTATGTATTCTGGCTCAAATGAACTTGAAGGATATTTAGTTTAATAAGGAAAACACAGAAGATGATAAAATTTGCAGCTTCCAAGTGAATATCCTGGTTTCATATTTCAAGTAATGTTTAGGCAGAGAATGTATATGAGAGAGAGCAAGTACTCCAGAATGAATTATTCTTTTACTCTATACAGGTCTTTTATTTAGCAGTTTAGTCTCCCTGTTGGTTCATAATTCTTGATGAGGTTTGTAAGTGTTCTTCGTATTTTCATATTCATATTTTCAGTAACTGTGATCATGTTGTCAGCAAAGTTATAACTATTGTGACTATGCAACAAGAAAAAGTAAGATTGATGCAAAGCCAAGAAGAGGAAGCACACAGTGCCTGTAGGACATATTCCTGTAGAGCTCTGAACATCAAAGCAGCCCTAGAAAAACACAGTTTTGTGTAATAACTCAATATCTCAATTAATAGAAAAATCCTATCCACAACTCTTAAGCAGATAAAAAATATAAACCTGATTTTGTCACTAGTGTTCTAGTTAGCTAACAAAATAAAAATGAAGCTTTGCAATTTATATCGTCCAGCCGTAGCATTTCCTGAATTACTTGACTGAATGAGAAGCAGCTGTTCAAATTGCTTGTCAACTTCTTTTTTTAACATGATATATCATGTAGGACTTTTCTATTTTGATGAGTTTTGTTGTTAAGCAATTGATGCTTTATATCAAAGTAAAAAGAATACTATTAACATTTTTTAAAACAATGATAATGAGATAATACTGCCGAAAGATACAAGTTCTACAAATAATCTCCAAAAGATCACAAACAAAATTGATCTATTCTTTCTTCCTTTAAGTACACACCTCAAGACCAATCGGTGCAAATCTCCAAGCATCTCATTACCACTTGTCTACACAGAAATGAAGTCACCAAGTCACCAGTAGAAATTTTTCCTGTTTGAACATTCCTGAAAGACAAAACTATCCAGCAAACCCTAGTCAGTGGGAATCTGTTTCATATGAAATATAGCTAAAGGGTCTAAAACATCAGATTGTAGTGGTGAGGATTTTGTCTGCCATTCCAAATCATGTATTTTTTATTTTCAATAAAATACTAGCTTTTTGTTTCCAGACATACAGCTATTTAACTTTATTTACAAAGATAGTTTTGCTACCAAGTTAATTACACATAGGAAAGTAATCTGCTTTTGTTTTTTCCCCTTCTTCCTACAGTTTGAAGCTTAGATAGTGGAAGGAAAAGATGGAAAAGAGAGAAAGAAGAATAGAGTAGAGAAGAGAAGAGGAGAAAGAGACGCTAAAGCCAGTGAAATTATTTCCACTGCAATCAGTGGGTTTTTGAACCAGGGCCACTTATGCAAATGAACTGACTGAGCCATTTGCAATGCATAATTTAGCTAAAAATGTTAACCTCTCCTTCTGTTCAAGGCACATCCACAAGCAGATCACACATTTCTCAAATTTATTCTATTTAAACATATTTTCTGGGAAAAAGAATATCACTGTACCTACTTTACCATGATTATTTATGAGTGTTTGTAAAATTTATTTATGGTTGTGTTTTGTAGAGAGTACATACTCATTTATTTTTAATTTCTGTTTCTGTTTAAAATCTCTCAATGTCTTTAGTGCAGGGTTTAATGCATAGACAGCTAAAATTCTGTATCAGTTATTTTAAAAAGGAGACTAGGACTTGTTTATCCAGTCTTAATGTTCTTAATATTGTTAGACTCAGATTACATGCAGTTGCTCTGACTGGTACTATAAAGAGCTCCCAGAAGTTGGATTTTCCAAACCACCAATACTTTAAATTTCCCTATTTCTCTAACTGATCTGATGGTCAGATCTAGAAGATGATCTAATGGTGTTTAAAATGGTGTACCAGACTTGCTTTTGTGACAGGCTATAAAGATTAAGTCAGAATAATAATCACTTTTATATCTTTGGTCCTTTGCATGCAGAAGCAAGCTTGCTTGCTGATTGTGCCTGATAAATGGCATAAGTCTTAATATCATAGACCCCATCTCTCCTCTCAGCTCTGCTTCCTGATTTGGACTAGGGAGCACAGAATGCTAGCACAGCCTCCAGTAGTTTGTCTTGTCCATGAAGAAAGGAAGAGCATCGGTAAGAAGAGAAAGAGCTGAACCTCCAGAAGCCCAGCTTCTAGTGCAAGAGACTTCATATTCTCTTGGGTAGCTGGACAAGAGTACAGCATGTATTGAGCTGTACTGGTAAATTCAAGAAATAGGAAGTGTAACTCAGTAGGTAGGATTTTGGCCTAATTATAAAAACATTATTTTCATATCTTAGTGACAAATGCAAAAGGCCAAGAAGAAATAATTATTCTTAGTAAGTGGTAAACATAATATTCTGTCACAAAATTTTTGTAATTAGCCGATATCATGTGATTTTGAATAGGCAAACTCTTCAACTTACAGTATGAGTACTTAACAGCAAGAAATAAATGCAGTTATTTTCATGTTTATTGGCATGAAAATTATAGTGCTAATAAAACTAACAGTTATATATAAAAAAGGCAACAGAAAAATAGAAACAACAATTATAGCAACAAAGTTATGTAGATTGTTCTCAACATAATCAACCAGTCAACGTCAGACATTGATTGGTGTCATCCATAAGCAACAAAGAAAAGACTATATCAATTTTTAAATAGAAAAAGAAATATTTTTATAAGCACGCCCACTTCAGTCTTGGTCCCTAAAAGGACCAGTATAAGGACCAATATAAGGATCTGTAAGGATATTTCTATCACGGCTTCCTCAGTATCCTCTTCCCCATGTCCCTTGATTTCCTCTCCACATCACGCCAACCATAGCTAAATTAATGAAGATGTGAATATATAAAAACAATAGGATCCAAACCCAAGCTTATTTTATGCCTCTTAAATAATGCCTTTTTTGATTTAATGTATTCCACTGAATTATTTTATAGTATTCCATCTTCTTTAGATTCCTCACAAATTACAAATTAACTATCTTATAGTCCTTAGCCTTTTTCAGTAATTGAACGGTTGACACAGACAATATGTTCTCCTACCTTCGAAGGTAGTCTTTCTAGGAACAGAAAAGCTTTCTAAACATTTTATCATCAGAAAAAAATTTAATCTTTGTCATACATTTGCTCCTGAACTACAGCACTAATTCTATTAACATATGACTTGCAAGGCCACAAAGCATGAAAAATTCAGTCCTCACTTTCCATTTTCCTACATTCTTTTAATCTGACATTTTCTTTACTATATGATGTATTTATTTGGATATGTGATATGTGTATTTAATCAGATACAGCTAACCACTATTGGAACTTATCTCCATCCCATGTGGGGAGCACTGAGAATAATTTCTGGGCTCAAGGAAGGTAAGGGAATTCTGCTTTTTAAACCACAGGGCTGTTTTCCTTTTAGATGTTTTGGTGAACTGTCAGAGAACCTAACCTTATCACTCTAAGAAAAAACATATGATCTATTGGCTGCAACAGATACAGAATTCCAGAGTGGAGATTGGAGGAGAGACAAACAGAAGGTTCCTCACTAAGAAACATTTTCAAGAAATAATCTCAACTTGACCTGAGGACTGAATCGTAAGTGAATGTGGATTTTAATATTAAAGTGAAGTAAATCACTTCTACTGCGGGTAAAGAACTAAAGGAATTGCTACCTCTTTCAGCTCCTGTGGTAAGAGTCATATAAATTGACTGCATCTTGTATTAACTTAATGATTTTGATTGGCGAATGTGTTAATTTGACGGCCTTACTATGATTTAATTCAGTTCCATTTCTGATCTTGATTTTCTAATTATAATATCCAATTTCTTAGATTAATAATTTATAGTGGTTTGGACTTAATGAGATTGGCTTGCTTTTTTATAGCTTTTCATAAACCTATAAAAATAGATTTTATATAAAACCGAGTGATCTTTTCTTTTTATAAAAGCAGCATATAGATCAGACTAGCAACTCATGCATGCAGCCTTGAAATTTTAAATACAATCTTTTATCTACTCAAATACTTGGTTCTCACAAACAGATTCTCAAGCAGAAAGACAGGAGTGAAATGAGTGTCAAAAAGCTTGATCAGATTATCTGTGATGCTATGCTCTGTGTTTCCTCTACATGATACCACTTCCACTTCCTGCGCTGACTAGTTAACTTTGAAATAAGTATATCCTAGGTACATATGAACATAAACATGGTTGTAGATCCTAGGTACATATGAACATAAATGTGGTTGTAATAAGTAATTTGGAAACAAAGAGCTGTAGTTCAATTCTCACAGACAATTTTGCCAGAAATTCACTTATATTTACACATTGTGAACACAATAAGATCGTGAGCGTCGTTGAAGGAAACTAGTATGATTGAGTTTTGTTAATTTGCCTGTTGAAACTTGCCTGTAAATAATTTAAAAGGAGGAAAATAAAATTACAAGAATATTACCTAGTCTAATCTTTAAGAATATTTCTATTAATATTTAATAAACAAATGTGTGCACCTTCCCATTTTTGGAGAAAATTTTATTTTTGGAGTATAGAAGCTTGGATGGAAGTGAAAAATGCCAGCGCTAAAGACATAGTTAAAAGCTCCACACTTGAATTGTCATTTTATTCTTTTGTGCAGAGACTGAATACAAGAGTCCATATTTTTAGTCACTCGTGTTGAAAAAACTGACACATAAATGAAAGGACTTACAGCGGAGATTGTGTGTGCATTTGACAAGCTGTAATGGAATTGTTTGCAAAGTTTTATTGAAATCCCTGCTTTCATTTATCTTTGTTAGCACAAGCTACAGAAATTCTATCTGAATAATATTCCTGTATAAATTAAGCTAACTAGATCAGAGTTAGATGAGGAAGAGAAAAGAGAATAGGATATTTTAATCTAAAGGGGAAAATGCTTTTCTAGGAAAATATTTATATTTTATTACTTTGAATTTTATAGCAATTGGTTTGGCTTCTATTCTTAAAGAATGCATGGAACTTGCAAGAAGCTGTTATCAAGGATGTAGAACAATTGCCTTTCTCTTTTTCAGAAAGGAATTTCTGTACATTAGTGAACTTAAATACTTCTTCCTAATAACTGAGAGGGTATATTATCATTCCTGTAAGTGGTTTGTTCTGTGTTTACTGCATTTACTGTGTTTACTGGATAAAGGCCAAGTTCGTACAAGATTCTGTGCACTAATGCTTAACCGTCAAGACATTTAATTTTTACTTAAATGAAAAACACGCAATAGACCTCAGAAGTCATTTGAAATCAAATATTTCTATTAATTTGTTCCAACCAAAAGTGTAACTGGAAAATATCAGGAAAGAAAGGTAATCTTCAGTTATGGTTTTTATGTTTTCTTACTCTTGTATGCATATATCGTATTGGTTTTCATAAGACATTCCAAGAGTTCCTGTAATTTTGCAGTCTGTGAACAACTTTGAAAATACTGTAAAAAAAGTCATGATAATAATAAGGCGAATCTGTATGTACCTCAGAAACAGCTAAAAGGGAAAACAAAGCAAAGCATTGGAAAGCTTCTGAAAGTCAACTGGGAAATAGAAAGCAAATTGCTTCTGCTCACCTCCTGCATAACTATGTGTGAGCGTTTAGGCACTTGCCTTTCATGCTGATGGGAACCAAATGATACAAGATAAATAACAAAATACCCCACGCCTGCCAGGACACGTTAAAGTGCACAGTAGCATACTTCAACTGAAGTGACTAATAAGGCTAGAAGTTTAAGATAACTATGAAAAATAATGAAGGCTCAGGTGAAGAATACCTTTTAGCAGTGAACTGAACAGTCTTGGCACAAGAGAAAAGCTGCCATGTCAATTCTTCCTTCTTAATACATTACTATCTGCTGTCCGTCACCCTGTACTGCCTTCAACCCACATTTTAAACTGCCGTGCTTCTGAAGAAAACTATTCATGCTCTGACTCCATAAGAAGTGTTAAGTTAGCTGAAATTGGCTCATTTAAAAGCCATTTAACTTTTAAATTGTTTTGTTATTTTCAGAGAACTGAGGTCTGTACGCTGACATGAAAATCATGCAATGGTGTGGGATATTCATCACAAAATGTCATAGCATTGCTTCTTATTACATAAGGACCCTTTCTAAATGGCACGACAGCCAAAAGTAGATGAACAAAATATAATCACTGCTTTAGAAAGCAAATTCTCTAGATGGAAGTTTTAATGATTCCTTTAGCTCTGCTAAAGTCAAAATAGACAAAAATATCTATATTAAAGTAAAATGTATACTGCTTTTTTTTTTAAGATTACTTCTTAAAATTGTATTCACACTGTTAACCAAAGAGTTCACAAAAAGAGGAGCAAAATATGTTTCATTGTTTAATTTTCAAAGCATTCTGTTTAACTGCTTCTAGTGTAAGTCAATGACTCAGTTTGGATAAATACAAAGTCTGCGCCATATCCAAAGACACTAATATCCTTTGTGGATAGCAGGTTGTATTATTGGTATTTCTCTTTAGCAACTTTGTGTTTATTCCATTTATATCTGATCTTGCCTGATAGGGTTGTATGACAAAAATGACAAAAATCCTTATATAGGTAAAAATATAGCACCTTCAACAGGAGATGCTACAGCATATAAGAGGGAATGGAAGCAGAAAGATGTGTATGAGTGTCCTTTTTGTGGAAGAATAAATAAATGCCCTAAATACAGAGCTGTTCTTTTTAGTTTTGGCCACAGGCTTCTATAGATAGGCAAGGAAGATTTTTTTTGCTTTTTTTTTATTTTAGAAATATTATTTCTACATGCCTTGGAAAAATGATGGCATAATGGAGACACAGACACCTGAAAAAAAAGAAAACTTTCAAAAAATGTTCATAAATACTTTGTTTTCATCAGTTCTCCATGTTCATTCAGTCCTGCAGCCTGCACTGTTTACGTTACTGATAGTAGTGAGAAGGATTTTATCTTTTTATCTTACTTTAAACATATCGGAATCAAAAATACCTTTTCCTTCTCTATGCTTTCATTTCTATGATAGCCGCCCTTTAAAGGAATGTTTTGGTATGAGATCAGCACAAAAAAAGCTTCCAGTAATGGCCTAGTAATCCCGTGTAACTGGAAGCCAGGCTCTTTCATCCTTCAGGCAGCACTGGCAGGTGCTGAAGTGATCATAACCAATGGGAACTCCCTCGTAATCAAAGGGAGTTTATCCATAGGATTACACAGGGCCAAGATTTCACCTTGTAATTTAGTCAAATATTTATGAAATTCTTTGGGAAATACAACTTGTCTGCATGCTTTCAAGATTCTGAAAAGTCCCCAGATGTGTGCAGCAGGAATTCAGCTCTCTTTATTTGAAAGGACTTGTGTCTGTTTACTTTTACAAAATGCAAAATATGCCTGAATCTTCTCTCAGGTATTTGCTTCTTCTGTCTGTTACTGTCTCCTACAGTGTCAAGCATTTCTTCTGAAGATACTTGCTAGTGAATAACTAAAGTATTCAAATATCAGCTTGACTTGAGTTTTACATTTTTCAAATCATACTTTTTATAATATTTATAAGTACATTCATCAAGACAGCAACGTTTCATTGCAGGGGATCATTCATTATTATACCCACAAAATAATGCTGAAAAAATGTATAGAAGACTTATCCTAGGGTTGATACTTTTAGTTGGGAGTCTAGAGAAACAAATATTCCCCTGCTGTGAGACAGAGTGTGGAGTGACTTAAACATGGCACATGATCTGAAGTACCTGCTGTGCTAGTTATCCATGCAGCTTGCCTGAAATTTCTAATGATTGTGCAGCTGAGGGTGTATTTAATAGGCTCATAGATGATGTAAACGGAAGAAAACAATGTTTGAGACTGTTATAAGGTGATGGGTCTGATTCTTCACATTCATAAACTTTCTCATGCCACTATGGCTCTGCTTAATACTCTAGCCTATTTCAGACTGTTGCAAGGACTTTTTGAACAGCCCTTCACATGAAATTTCTTTACATTTTCTTTACATTTATAAGCAGATATGAAAGTTATTTATTTAAAATAGAGGAACCTCATGAGGTTCAACAAGGACAAGTGCAGGGTCCTGCACCTGAGGGGGAATAACCCCAGACACCAGTACAGATTAGGGGTTGGAAACCAGCTCCGCAGAGAGGGATTTGAGAGTCCTTGTTGACAACAAGTTAACCATGAGTCAACAATGTGCCCTCGTGGCCAAGAAGGCCAATGGGATCCTGGCCTGCATCAGGAGGACCGTTGCCAGCAGGTCCAGAGAGGGGATCCTCCCCCTCTGCTCTGGTGAGGCCACAGCTGGAGTAAGTGCAGTTCTGGGCTCCCCAGTAAAAGAGGGATGTGGAACTTCTAGAGAGGGTGCAGTGTAGAGCCACAAAGATAATTAAGGGGCTGGAGCATCTATTTTATGAGGAAAGACTAAGTAAGCTGGGCCTGTTTAGTCCAGAGAAAAGAAGACTGAGAGGAGATTTGATCAACATGTCCAAGAACCTGAGGGGTGGTTGTAGGGAGGATGCGGCCAGGTTCTTCTCGGTGGTGGCTGGTGGCAGGACAAGGGGTAATGGGTGTAAGTTGAAACATAGAAAGTTTAATCTCCGTATGAGGAAGAACTTCTTTACTGTGAGGGTGACAGAGCCCTGGAACAGCCCAGAGAGGTTGTGGAGTCTCCTTCTCTGGAGATCTTCAAAACCCGCTTGGATGCAGTCCTGTGCCATGTGCTCTAGGTGTCCTGAGCAGGGGAGTTGGACTAGGTGGTCTCTAGAGGTCCCTTCCAACCTTAACTCTTCTGTGATTCTGTGAAAATGATTAGGATTTTTTTCTAGACCTCTGTATGAAATGACCATTTGATAATCCTGATTTTCCCTTCAAATATCTCTACTCAATACAATACTATGTAACATAGTATAAAAAAATTTTACAAAATGTATTTTTAATAACATCAAAATTATACTTCTAAAGATGAAATCTGAGTGTCAGCTAGCCCATTTGTCATTATTAGGTATAACTCATCCTTCACATCTCTCCAAATATATATTATTACATAGGAAAGCTTCCTTGGTAACTCCAACTCAGTAATAGTGGGTTTGTTTTTTTCTGCTAGTTTCAACAGTTCCCGGATTTTCATTCATTATGCTTTTTGATAATTCCAAGTAGATTGTTCAAAAGGTACATTATAATGCAATCACTCTGAATACTCAAAGATCACTTAGAAATTAGCTTGTTGGCATGTATGTAATCATACTGAAATCTTACTTTTAAGTTCAGTATTAATTAATTCTAGGTTTTTACAGAACTTTCATTCAAAGTTATTTTTTAGGAAGATTGTCAGTGTGACAGTTGGCATCACAGATCTTAATTTTCATCTAAAATAGAGTTCATGTATTGCGTGGTTCTTTAGCAGTTATCCTCACAGATATCTAAAATGCAACAGGCTCAGTTTACTGCTCATCATTTAGCAAACTGTAATTTACACTTTAGTCTTGTCCAATATTAATACCTATACTTATATATTCATACAGCAATATGGAATCTGTTTTTCTTTTCTACATTATTCTGGCTGGTCACTGGAATTACATTGTGGCAGCACTCTCAACTTTGACAATGCAGTGATGAACTGAGTCTGATTTATGAGAGCTTTAGCCTTTAAAACCTGTGCTGCCTTTTGATCTTGTTTTCATTGACATTAGGCAAAAGGTGCTCCTGAGTAAAGCTAATTCCAGCAGTTGAGAATTGATTTTTCATCACTGTTCTGTTTCAATATGCATTCACTGGTAAAAGCCACTGTGGTGGAGAGAAAACTTTCATCCTCTCCAAAATATTTGGCTAGGTCATCATGCTTTTATTAATACTGGGAGCTTGATTATAAAATGACATACGAGTATTAACAAAAGGGACATTGCACTTAAATAAAAGTTGAATAACATATTTAACAGGAATAAATTCCCATTTTAGCTTTTCTTTTGAGCACTATGCCTGAAGTTTCCATTAAACTTAACAATGTCATCAGGCAATGTTTTGATGGCATGAAATATTATTTAATGAGATAGACTAGTTTGGGGAGATGGTGAATCCTATGGGCAGTATTAGCAGGTTAAATAGAGCTAATACATCAGCATATTCAACACAGTAAAGAGATCTCAACTATCATATAAAGTTTAGGGAAACATTTGTCAACATTATATCCTTCTTCCAACATCTTCATGTCCATTAAAATCTTCATAGCTTTCTCCAAAAATAGTTCAACAGTCTTGCACAAATCCACCACAAACTGGCTGCACCTAGATTCTACCCATAAAACTCAGTAATGTCTTTTTTTTGAAGTTTCTATACTGCAGTAATAAAGTAGCATGTACTTTATTGATGTGATTAATCAGAGGGTTTGGAGTTAAAAAAATATTGTTGAGCATTGAGGCACTGAACACTGTGAATATTTCCATCTTAAATAGGTTTTCAATATGAATCTACCATAATGGTCTCCTCAGCTGTGACACAACTGTATATAGTATGAGCCAGAGTGGTAGAGAGAAAAAGTTTATCATCTCATAGCATGTAAAGCAGAGAAGGATCCTTACCTTTACTGTGCTGCTATTGAAGAAGAAATAAAAAAAAACAAAATCTGGACAACTCAATCTGAGCTAAGAGCTGAAAATTTCAAAAGAACTTTTATGAATAGTGTATTTCTAAACGCTTTTCCTACTAGCTTTCCCTGTCATTCTCCTGGAAAGGTTTTGAATCTGACCCCGTTTACATCATGAGATATCAAAAGTCACTCATGTGAATGAATTCAGAAGCAAAAGTGCTGTGAAATCTAAGCAAGTCCAACTGGTTTAAATATGAGATACAGAAATGGATGTTATTGAGACTGGCATATGCAAACTTTCCAGCCTGGGTGCTCTGTCCTATCTTCTCCTCTGTAGCTTAGATTAAATAGCTTTATTCTGATCTTATACTAAAAACACAAGGCAGTTGGAATTTAGTCTGCATTAGTGTGAGGGGCTTTCCATCTGCTATAGGGCAAATTTTTCCTAGTTTCAATGGCATAACTAATGGCAGAGGATGAACCTATTTTATGTCCCATTAAAAAAATACAAGTTGTTCAGTAACAAATATCTTCTCTACCCAGATATGCTATCAATTAAATAAGTGCGCTAACTGTACTCTGCTCTCTTTCTCCATGACTCCAAACCTCATAAATTTTGGTTCTTTGGGAAAATTGCAGTGAGTTCAAAGTGATCTCAAATTCCTTTCTCCCCAGTCGGTTAGCTCATTAAGCAACTTTAACCACCTTATGTAACACCTTTATGTTAAATAAATTATAATAGGGAATCAATAGTAATGCTAGACTGATCAGGGAGAAGATCAAAGCTTTATACATAGATTATTAGCTGAATGTCCTTGAAATGTGATGCCTATGGAATTAAGGGTAGATGCTTAATAGTCTACAAAGTGATTTTTATATTGCTAGTACTCAGATAGTCTCTTGCAGCTGTGGGTTTTCAGACAGATGCAAGAACAGGTCAAAATTTAAATATTCAGCTATTCTTCACACTTCAAGCTAATTAAATTCTATTCCTTGACATGCTCACATGTTTAAATTAATTTGTAAACAATACCATAAGCAAAATAGTACTCATTTTTTAAAAATAACTCTCTTTTTGATGTCAGATAACCTTCCACACAGAGTTTCCTTCATTATTTTGGCTCCCTAACACACACTTAAGTAATGTCAAGTGAATTTTCTGATTTTACAGCAGTACAGAAAGTAAAGTTCCTTCACTGGGAAATTAAACAATGTTAAGATTACTATCTAATTTTTAATTGATGTTATAAAGGTGCAGAATCATCGCATTGTATTTCCATGAAGAAGGGGGAAAAAAAAGGTGGAAAAGATTAATATAAATTTCTTTTGAAGGAGACACTCAGCCAGAATAGTAACAGTCTTCCCTTAAACAGCAAGTGTATTCTAGAATCCCACTCTGTAAAAACAGCATTACAAAGTTCCACCTTAATTATCTCAGGGTTTTGCAGATCTGCTCAGTGTACAAATGGATTGACAGTTTATTCTGATTGCCAGCCCAACTCAATTTGTAATGTAAAATCCAAGCAGGTTTCCTATTTTGTTTTAACTTACTTTTTAATCCCAAATGGTGTATCAGCAATAATGTTTCCATATCTGGAATTTGGCTTCTTAGTTTGTGGATGACATGGGAGCCAGAATAGAACATACCTCCTTGTTTTATTCCACAGTATTCAGTAAACAACAGTATCTATTGAAAGCTTTGGTTAGTCAGTAAAAGCAACGGATAAGATTCTGAATGGCTAGGAGTAAATTTCTTCAGAGAGGGTGATCCCAGGGGGTTTCTAGAAATGTAAATCCTCACAACTCTCAGCCTTACTCACCCTTGCTTCCTTGCCCCACTTGATATTGTTCCTTTATGTTCTCAAAATGAGAAAACAGCTCATGGGAATTGTTTCTTTGCTGTACCCAAGTAATCAGGCTTCAGAAACAAATGAAAACAGCAGAGCAAGTGGAAAAAGAACAGCTTACTCACTCTGTAAGTTTATATCTTATTGCTCTTTCACAGCAGACCCTTGTCTCGTCATCTGCTATTTTCAATCATCTAGAGGGAAAAGGGCACTTCCAGCTCAGAGTCTCCAGTGCTCACAGGGACTAGAATGCAACTGTTCCCCTGCTTCCCTACTATTATAAAAGCTCAATCAGTCTGCATGATGGTTACAATCACATTTTTTATCCTGAGTCCAATTATTTTCCATTTTTGGTTGTTTCAAACCCATGTTCTGCTTAACCATTCTTTAAATTCATTTATTTAGTGGTTCATATGTTGGCAGTTTAACTCAAAACTCCAAAGATTAAACAATGTTTTCCTACCAAGCTAGACATCTTGATTTTATATCTTGCACCTTCAGTGTTTTCTTAAGGCAATTTTGTTGTTAGATATTTCATTATTTGGTTATTGAGCAGTGAAAGTTGTGTTTACAGAGCTCTGCTGTCCAAAGGCACTCTGCAAAGATATTTATTAGTAGTATATATGAAAACACTATTACCAGGTGACAAATCAAATATATCCAGGTCAGTACAATTCAGCTTTTTTATTATTAATCAGCTGTAAAGATTATGAGCTATTATAATTATCAGCTATATCCTAATAGTGACAGTCCTGAGGCTGATCCACAATCCTAAATTCACTCTTGTGAGTTCACTAATAATGAATTCTCTATTGTAGTGTCCCTAAACTGCAGAAGAAAAAAGGTCCAGAGTTGGTGAGGTCTCAGCAAGTTATTATGGCTGAATTGACAGCTAAGTAATTCTTTAGGCTGCGTATACAGAGTCTGGCCCAGTTGCTACTATAAATTTTCCTATAAATCCAAACATGTAAATCTGCTTTTATTCCCTCTCTGAACTAATATTACAAATATTGTCTCTATTTATGTATTTCAGATAAGACACAGATCTTTCCAGGAGCTCTGTATAAGAGCTGCCTCTTAGAGAAGGCACATTGGATCAAACCCATTTTTACTTCTGCATATCTCTACAAAGTATAGAGATACATGTGAATAAAAGTTGATTTTTTTCTTTTTTGTTTCTTAGAACTTTATTTCACTGAGCGAAACTGGGTAATAGAAGAAAAAAATATTGTCTGAGTAAAAAGAGGTACTGTAGTGTAAAGATCAGTTTTCATAGAGAAAGAAGGTTGACAAATGCAAAACTCTCTCAGATATAACTCAACAACAAAAGAAAAAGAAAATTGGAGTTACTGTTAATTAAAGATGCTGGTCATAGTAATATTTCCTAAATATTGTGACCAGAATGACTTGTTATGCATTACCACTTCTCTTTTCATGTTTACAGGTTCTTCTTCAAGTTGCTCTCGGTCTAAAAAGGAACTGCACAATAAAAGTTTATACGAGTTTCAGAAGATAAATGGAACAGAGTAAGTATTGCAGTCCCTTTTGGCCCTGTCTGAGTTTGGTTATTTTCTTCCTTGATAGTTGGCAAAATCAAGTCCTGTGAGCTTGAGTTTTCTTCCTCTTAAGCAGAATCATTATGGTTAAGTCCTGCTCACTGCCTTCACACCAAGAAGTACCTTCGTGCTGTTGTATTCAGCCTAAAGAAGTCGCCTGCCCATTCCAAGCTGGATGGAGGTTCCTCTTTCAACTAGACTGTTTGAATTAGAAAACTCATATTGACCCACACTGATGATAACATGTTCACTCTTGGATCTTCTCAGTTTTTTGACCTCATTGATGACTATGAATTCTACATTGTGTGAGGAGCTGTTTCCCTTTGTTTGCTTCAAGCCTTCCACCCTTTAATTGGCTCTTTGTTTTCAAAGGGTAAGACTGGGAGAGCAGACATTTTCTCATCTACACTCTTTTGATCATTCATTATTTTATACACATATTTAATTTCTCTCTCTTTTTTTATTCCTTCAGGAAAAATCCTAATCTTTTAGCTCCCTTCATAATAGTTTCTTCATGTTCTTGAGCATTCCTCTTTTCTCTGAATTCTCATTATTTTTGAAAAACTATTTATCCGCAGTAGAGATTAAAGAGAAATCACTTTGCATTTTATTAATTATTTGCAAGTATTATATTCCTAATTCAAAAAGTTTCTTCACTTAACAGAAACTGGATGCCAAGTGATTTATTAATCACATATATTTGGATATTTTTCATTATAGTCCTTATAAAATTGGAGTCAAACAGTTGAAGAAAAGATCTACTGTGTGAATAGATCAAATATGAATAGATCAAACACACTCTATGAATAATATTACAGACAAATTCCAACATTCAATGGAACAGCCTACTGAGAGACTCATATTTGAAAATAAGACTTCGTCACCTAAGTAGTTTGAGAGTTTATAAAAATTAAGAATTTTTAAATTAATAGATTATAAAAATAAAATTCTTCAGGAACTTATTACAATATATGTAATAGCTGTAGAAATTCAGGATGAGTGATTTCAATGCAGAACAAAAGGAACACACTGAAGAGTGTATTCATAAGGGGCAAATTTTCAAAATTAGGTGCTTATATTAGACTTTCATATGCCTACTAGATAGAGGCGAGGGGAGGGTGGTATTCAAAAAATTGCATGGGTATCTAAACCATTTACAAGGAAATTGGAAAATATATGAAAAGCATTTAGTGTCTCATTCAAGTGCAACATGATACCTAAGACGATTAATCATCTTTAAAAACACTACGCATAAATTAGTGGCTTGATATACAAAAGTGCATACCTTTCTCCTGAAAATGAAAAAATGGACTTGGAATACTAGTTTAAGCAGTAATTTTAAAGAATTTTCAAACAATTATTTATTCAATTTAACCACAAAATGCCCTTCACTCTTCTTTCCCTTTTTTTTTTTTTTTTTTTTGTACATCTAGTATTTCTCCATAAAATTGTAAGTCTCTTCAAACAGCTAGATGGGGCAGTAGATGTTCAGAGGTATTATTAATGTGCCTGTCACAGAAATTTCTTGTCCGCTGGGAAATTGTTCATTTATGGTTAACCAGACCTCAACTATAGATGAAGCTCTGCAAGCTAAAAATATTTCTCTTCTCAGTAATAAAGAGGGAACTTTGAAATAATACTTTAAGAAGAGCAATGCAGATGACTAATGAGTGACTTGAAAAGAATGAGTGCAATGTTTAGCCTTATGAGATTATTTATTGACTGGACTTTTACCATATCTATTCTTGATTGACCTTTTACAAAATATAAGAAAAACTCCATGTCTGTCACCATATTTACAAGCTTTTGGTTCTAGTGATTAATTGCTAAAGAAAATAGACATGCCACTAAAGATTTATTCTCTTATCTTATTATTTTTAAAGGAGAAATAAACCACTATTGCCAATACAACATTTTATCACAAACTCAGTATTTGCAATTTTTTTTTAATAGAAAACCTAATAACTTGTATGAAAAATGTGTGATGTCCTTAAAATTCCTATTTTATCAGTAATGTTAGTTAAAATTTTAGACTAATTTTACTTCAGCCACAGTCTTATTTAGCCAAACCACACATATTAAGACCTTCAAAGGAAGAAAGAAATTAAGATCAATAGAAATGACATGAATATTTGAGAGAGAAAGAAAAACAAAAGCACAGCTTTGCTTCCCTCTCTTGATTGAAGCAAGGAAAGGGAGTTTCAACTTTTATTACAATATCCAGGGAATAAAACATATTTAATAGCTTAGCAGCAGTCAAAGACTTTATATTTAAACAAAGGTAAATGATACTGGGCATGAGCTGGTATGATTATGCCTCTACTGATGAGTCATAACTAATGATACAGTCTAATGCTCATGAAATAAAACTGATGATGCAAAAAATGAGAAGAATACAGCTGGCAAAACCAAAAACGTCAGAGGAATATATAAGTGAGGTCTAAGAGAAAGGTATCTTGAATGTTGTCCAACCTTGCTTGCTAGTTTAGATTAGCGTTGGTCATAAATCTATGAGTACTGACTCTGTGTTTACAGTAACTGTGATTTCACCCCTGACATTTTTTCTTTTTAATACCTGGTGCTTGAAGGTAGGTAGTTTCTTTCTTCTCTTCCCCTTCTCCTCTTCTTTCTCCTTCATCTTCCCTTCTCTCTCCTTTCTCTGGAAGTCCTCCCCTGGGCTCCCCTTCTTGTCTTTTCCTTCTTTCTCTTTATTTTTTTTAGAATAAAGTAAATATTAAAAAGTACAAAACAACAAAGTCCTCAAATCTCCAGAAAATTTAGGGGATGAAATATATGTATATACATATTTACTGCTGATTATTGTTTTTAAATCATTTTAAAACATCCTCAAGATATTTTGCTTGCTTGAGGTTGATGACATTAGACATGCTTTAGATGTATTTTTTAATTTCAAGGCTGTTTTTTCTAACTTTAACTTGGAGCCACTAGGCTATTCTGTGCCTACATATACAAGACAAAAAAAATCATTATCAGCCTTTCTTCCATCTGTAAAGTTATCAGCACGAAGATTATAACATCTCTCAGCCTTGATAAGATGAATAAGTTGATCTTGTCAGGCTTCAGGGTGTTAGGCTTATTTTCCTCAGATGTACTGAATCTCCTTTAAAACTTTCACTAGTACATCCTTCTTTATGCAAGAGCGAACACCAGGATGGAACACAGCATCTTAATAGTATTACTGGTTCTATCTGGACCAGTTAGGACACCTCTTCTATTTGATATCTGCCTTTTCAATGCACAGCAGAGCTCACTCTGAGCATCTTAAACATGTTCCAAAAAAACACTGACTCTTGAGTATGGCACAGTACTGCAGGGGAGGCTGGTGAGATTACCAGCCCCTGTTGTGTCCACTCCAGCACCAGGTCCCGGGCAGCAGCACTGCTTGTGATACATTGCATTTGACACCTGACCCTTTAAGGCAAGCCATAATGAACTTCTGTTTATCCTAAAATCCTGTGTTGTAAATTAAACAGATTCAGCACTTGCTTCATGAGAGTTGGCCTGTATGTGCATCTCAGCTGGGATGGAAGTAAAGCAGTAACAGTCTATATCAAACTGTCCCACCTCTCTCATTCATGACAGTTCTTAGTCACTGCTTCTCATAGCAGTCTTGCTTTTGAGGAAATATCTGCTTATTTTCATTTTTTAATAAGACTATAGGAAAATACCTCCCTTACTGGATTGTTCTTTTAATGAAGGCGCTCAGATCACCCCATGACAGTGAGATATCTACTTGTGAGCAAAATCCATACGACTTTATATCATATGCAACCCTGAGGAAAGGTGCAGTGCTTTCAGTATATCACTTCTGGAAAAAACAAATTTTGTAGCACCAGTGAGAAATCCCTGCTCTCCGAATAGATCCCTGACAGAAATGACAGTTATTAATGATATACTCCTCTTTAAGTTGAGATTAAAATATTATGGGTAGCTAATTGAAATGCCCTGCAACTGAAGAGCAACTATAATGCAACTGAAAAACTGTTTGTTTACCAAGTCCCTAATTCTGTCAACAAACATTAAAGCTGTGACAATTTAGATATTTAGCTTCCAATTGAAGTATTCTGTCAGTTTGCTCATGGCCGCCAGTACCTAACCATCTGTAATTCAGTAGACAGTTTCTTTGGATTTTTTAACAAATATTGAGTTTTTATTCAATTCTTTGCAAATTCCACAGTTTCCTAGGATTTCAACAAAATATCGTTACTGGTTCAGAGAGCTTGTCATCTTCTCTTTTTAAATCCTGTCCTTCCTACATCATTGCAGGAGTTGAGGACATCCTTCTGTTCCATGCCAGATACAGAATATCTGCAATATCTGTTGTACTTCTTTCTGCCTTCTGCATCACTCCTGGCAATTTTAACATCTTTAGCAGTGAACCTAGACCTGTCCTGATAATTCTTTACTTTTTTTCTCACATGTTAAAATGACTTCTCACCCTCTTTAGTAATGAAATAATGAACAATTCTGTTAAATCTTCTCGCTTCCCTCATCATTCATAGATATTTCAAGTTTGTAAGTCAGGGTTCAAAGATACACAATCAAGTTATGGGAGTAAATGACTGTGTCTGTTGAGCCATGATACCTGTCAATGTGTGGGCTCCTTCCCTGTGGCAAATGTGAGACAAATTGACTTAGTCTCATTTGCAATGAAAGCATTCGCATGAACAGCTAGAGTGTCCAGCTGCCAGGCAATAACTTGTTAAGTTTCAGCAACTTCATTGTATGTCTGAGTCTTCATATTTCTATATATAAAAGAAAACATTCCAAAAGTTGAAAGAAGTTGACACATTTTATTTCTTTCATCATTAGAGGCACTGAACACCTATAAATTTATGTGTTAATACTCTCATTGAAACCAGCGGGACTACTTACATGTTACAAGAGCTTTATAAGCCTGATGATGGACTATTTCTTAGAGGAACTGGTACCACATCAGCTACTTGATCATCTCAGAAGTGTCTTTCAGATACTACGCTGGTTTCTAAGTGGCCCAGCCTCCATACAGAGCTCTCTGCCTTGGTCTTGGGGCATTTGCAAAGCGACGTAGCTGTCCTAACAAATGTTGGACCTAGAAGCACTCAAAACGGGAACCCTTTCACCTCTCAGCAGGAGCGCTGAGTGCTCAGGACTTGCTGAAGCTTCGCCCATACCCGCACACACCCCAAGCCACATGGGAAACTTACAAGTAAGACCAGACTGACTCTGACAGAGCAGCAAGGGGTTGAGCCCTGCTCTCCAATCCCATCACCACATCTCTTCCGTCATCACAAGTGTATTGTCCCTGGGAATGGTGCAGTTTTGTGGGTTTTTTTTCCTTTTTTTTCCTTCATGGATAAAGGGAGACAGAATGAAATGTCTGGTTATAATAAAATTCAGATCCTAAAGGGAGGGGTCTTCCTGACAGCCAGGAAGGCATCTGTCTCTGCCCAGAATAGCAGTGTAGGAGCCCAACCCTTATCTTCTGTTTTATACCCAGAACAGCTGTGAATCTCTTCACAACCTATCTCTTCTCATGAGAGCTTGTCCTGTGTGAGAAGTTTGGTTTGCCAGATGCATACTTAAATTAGGATCTGCAGGGCTGGTTTTCCCCGGCCCCAATATTTCTGAGGATATAACCAAGGGAGACAGATACCATGTCCTATTAATGCATCCTGAGTTGCTGTGCATCAGAATAGTCACTAAACTGTTCATCTATGCTCCTCTAGTTCTCAGTAAATACAGTGTAATTAGACATAGCTAGATCAGAAAAGAAAGAGGGATAAGGAAAGATACAATGTTCTGCATTAGATTTGGGCAAAAGGTACTCTCAGGGACTGTTACGTGGCTTAGCTGGTACACAGTAATTAAACTATGAGAACCTGATCATATGCAAATCCTTAAAATGACTCCTAAATCTCTTAGAAAAATTCTGGAAGAATGGTGTGTGTCAATACTTCTGCACTACTTTCTTGCCTCCTCAGTAATTCCACAGTTATATCAAGGTTTCTTCCTCTGTTCGGTGCTGGCTTTATCACTGTTATTCTCCTTTACTGCTATAGGACGTGATCTTGACTCTCCCTCATATTGTGAAACATGTCCAAGTATGTGCTTGTCTGATTAACAATATCAGACTTGTGTCTTATCTTTCTGCAATTGGACATATTCGATTGTGAGGATGTAGGGGAATTGAGTTAGAGATGTCCTGTATAACCCCGTGAAGATTAATGTACACGGCTGAATCTCTGACTACAGGAGCTCCCGCTGGACAACAGGATGGAAAAGGTAGGATGTTTTATTATCTATGGCCCTGACATTATGATCCAGTTTCACTCACCACAGTACAAAGCAAGTCATTCCACTCCGAGAGAAGTTACTTGCAGGGATGATGAAGATAGAGTATCAGAAGGGTAAAAATGATTAGCTCAAAATGAAGCATCCCAAAGTACTTCCTCAGAAAGGCTGTAGTTTGGCAATTGCGTTATCCAACCTCGTGGGGCCTGGCACTTGCAGATATGTGTTAGCTTGCATGGCTGTGAATGTCAGCTGCTTTTAGTGGTTCTCACCTCCACCTGGGCTCCAGAGCTTTTATGAAATCCCCGAGCATCGTTATGCAATACATTGCTACTGTGATATCTCACAGGTTTTATGATCAGACATGGAATAGGATTAAAAAGCAGTAAATATTTTGCTTACTTGTGTTATTTCTCTCAGATGCCTAACTGTCTCCTCACACCCTCCTGCCTCCCTTCTTCTGGGCCCTCTCATTATGTGGAGAAAGAGTGGCTCTGCTGTCAGTCCTTCTTTTTGTAGGTTTTTTAAACTTGTTGGTTTGGGGCTTTTCTCTCTCCCTTCATATCATTTGCATATCTATCTGGAGCAGGCAGGGGAGGTTCCAACATGAATTTCCTTTGATGATAAAAGCAAAGTCTTCTTAGCAAATGAAGGGTCACTTGGGAAAGTAACAGGAGTTTGAAAAATAATGGTCTGTTGCGTAGGCTATGATAGATTTTGCATCCACTTTTTCACCCTTTCATATATTGAGGGGAAGGATGCATTAATTGGTTTTTAAGTAAGAATTTAGAAATATATAATAATAAGCACCTTTTTTTTTTTTTTTTTTGGTGCGATTAGAAAGATTTGCTGGACTAAGAGAAGAAGAGATGAATACAGAATAATTCTTTTTCCACAAAATCACTAAAAAGACAATTCCTCTGTGGTATCATACTGAAGAAAAAGCCTTGGTGCAGTGCAGGTAGCTTCAAAGTCTATTATACTACCAGTACTGAGCTGTCAAAGGCCTTCTGTATTCTCTCCATTTTTTTCCCCCCCCCTCTCTCTCTCTCTCTCCCTCTCTGTAATACTGTTCTTTAGACTCCTGCAAAAGGGATTGAAGGAGAAGCAGCTCCAGCTAGGCTTGGAAAAGCTATTTAGCTTGCTTATTGGGGAAATGTCTTCCCAGCTACTTATTGCTGTTTTATAACACTGCAGCATATGGGATCAAAGACTAGAACTGCCACCTCCTGTTTACAATGGGCTGGAGCAGCCGCAAAAGTGTCAGGGCTGCTTTCTGTCTCTCTGTGGTTGGGAATGATACTGACAAAGGTAGGTTGTTGCCAACAGGTTAATTTATTTTTCTGTATTTCACCCATGGAATCAACAAAAGTATAGCTAAAATTTTGAACTAAACAAGTTTCTTTTCACGTTGTTTCAAATAATCTTGAATATACGTGCACTGCTCGCCACAAATATGTGTGTAATATTACCATTTTAGAAAAAACCTGAAAGGCAAAAAAAAAAAAAAAAAAACCCTCAAAACAGTACTTGTGCGTGTTCAAGATTTACAGTGAGTGTTATGATGAAACAAGAACTACTATTAAACTGCACAAACAGAATGTCTTAAGGCTTGGAATTAGGAAAGATATTTTTGTAACTCTGACTGTACCAGAGCACTGTGAGAGTGGTCAGTGACTTTCATCTTGCAGCAACAGTGCAGTGTCTGATACAAATACTTCCTTCTAAAGGTGAAGTTAACTTCAAAGTGTCCAGAGGAGGGGTGTCAGCCTGGAGCTTGCACACCATAGGAGGCTTTTGGAAGTCCAGTTTCTGTTTAATGCTCCTGTTTTCCCTCTCCAGCTTCGAGATGGTAGTTTAGTTTAGTTTAGTGGTAGTTTAGTATTCACCACAGAGAGAAGCAGAGCAGGGAGAGGACACTGCATTTTTCTCACCAGTTTCAAGTACAGACTTTTAGATTGTGTTCACTGGCTATGCCTGTTAACTCAGGTACCTTAGCAGAAAGATTTGTAGGCATGTTTAAGGATGGCTTTTGAAAAGAGGGCACTCATCACGTACTAATAACACCAACTGAAGTGACAGACATCTAACTTTCTTCTTGCTATATACACATTAAGAAGTAATGTCCTTCCCTTTCCTCTATGTGCCTTGTGCAAAAGCTAGGAATTACCTCATTTCCTGCATTTAGTTTTTCTGGTTGCTTATCAAAGGGGTGTACAGTGTGTACACCCCTTGTGAAAAAGAAGAGGATAAAGATGAAGCTGAGCTGCTGCTTTCTTTCTTGCAGCAGTGGCCTTGGAGGTGGACTAAGATCAGCAAGCATGTTGCATGCTCATGTATGCACGCTCCATCCATCAGAGGAATAAGGATCTTGGAGGATATTTGGCAGCTATCACACATAATCTTCTTCTGAACTGCAGAAGGTTCAAACCAAGCCTGAGAGGCTAGCTTGCAGGCACAAATATCAGTCCATGGGCTCTAGGAGTACCTAAGGATTCATGCCTAGGGACTTCTAAGCTTTTTACAGTGTATACAAGTTATTTTATTTCTTCTTCGTTCATTAGCTCCAACTAAAACTGCTTATATTTTTATTCTGGAAGTTTCTGGTTCAATTAGGATGGTGATTATGCATGCATTCCTGCCCTGAGGCTTGCATAGTGGGCTCATAATATTTAATGGGCTTAGACTTTGAAAAGACTGTTTCCTTGAGTCTCACAGCATTGTAAGTAAAACAATATGAGAAGATACCATTATTTCTATTTCTTTCAGCCCCACAGATGAGATATTTCAGCTTGGTACACCTGAATAAAAGGTGTACCAAGCTTTTTGTAGAAATTTTACCAACTGTTTTATTTTACAAAATTGGTGCAAAAAGGCAGTACAACTTGCACTTTTTTTAGTAATTAGATATCCCCAACATATTTTCACATTAAGGTGAAAAGTAATGTGTAAGTTTAAAAACTATGCTGGATCTCAAAATATACATTTGAAATTCCTTTCCTTATGGAAAAAAATACCTATATTTTCTTCACCTAAGAAAATATATTCTTACCCAATACCTAAGACTAAAAAGAACACCTATATTTTCTTTATTATCTTACACTTTTTTTTTTCCTTTGTCTGCATTGAGGGCTTTGTTAGTCACTGAAATCTCAATATTCTTTCAAAAATTATCTTAAAAAAGTGATTAAGAAACAGGACATTTTACATTTTAGGTCTGTTAATGCAATCAAGAAATGATGTCAGTAGAGATTACCTAAAGAAAAAAAAGTGGTGCTTGACAGATCAAAACATGAATGGGACTGTTAAATGTGGCTGGAAGGCTATAGCTCTCAGCCCAGATCAGCTAAACCATCATAACAAAATAGAGTGATTATAATAACTGCTACCCACTTCTAACTGTATCTTCCAATTAATTATCTTTTCTCATGGGCATCCAGGCCCACACATTTATGCATTAAGATTCAAGCAGCACTTTTTAATCATCTTCTTCAAACTTGGGGTCCTTGTGTGCATGTGCTCAAAAGGGAAGCCAAGAGAAGCCATTTACTTCCTCTACACTTATCAAAAGCTGTTATTAAGTCAGTGTCACAAAGCACAGTTGCTTCAATTCTTGCATATTAAGGCTACTTCAAACAATATCCTAGTACCTTTCCAACTGTTAGTTCTTTACTGGTATATTGAAGTTATTCTCTGTGTGCAACTCTATGTTTAAAAGACTGCTGCATAGAAATCAAAATATTTTGATGATTACAGGAGCAACTCCAGAATAGTCTTATCTATCTCAGCCCCCATCTGGAAAAATTAGTTACCTAGATAGTGACTCATCTTTCATTAAATTTTGAATTATGGAACCAAAAAGCATTGTTTTCTGAGGAAACAGTTGTGTGTTCTTGCCACGTAGCACATAGGTGATTGCATCCTGATATTTCTTTACTCCCTTCTTCTAGTTGTCATCGGCAATCACTCTTTAATAATGTTATCAGAAAAGGAAAAAAAAATCAATTAAAATGTTCCTTCTGTGAAAGGCATTTTTTTTTCAAAAATATATTTAGCTCAAATATTTTTCCTCAGTCACTAAATATTGAGCAAAGGATATCACTGGCTAAGAAGAAAAATGCCCAGACATGTATGTATCTATTTTGTGTGAATTCTTTATACTCTTGGGAAGTAACCAGTTAATCTGTCAGACCACTTGGATAGATGCACTCTGGATTATGCCCCTAACTACTCACTTTCGCATCTGGAGCAATTAAAGGAAAAAGAATTGCTGGGCAGGTTGCTTGCCCTCTTTAAAAAACACAGATAGAAAACTTTGGCTTTTTTTTTTTTTTTAACTGTTTCACCTGTGATTTGGATTTAATTTTTCCTCTCAGTGAACAGAGTTGTGGGGATGATGACTCTAAAATCCCTTCCCTTTGTTGATATTTATAAGCCACAGAGAGTTGAGGTTAAGCTCTGACCCTGTTTTCAAAGGCTTTTCTCATCAGCCAAGGGCAGGAGCTGAGCTCCTGAGGGACCTTGGGATCATAGCTGTGCTGCCAATGAGTAATGCCTTGAAACTGCATGCAGCTCTGCTGTACTTCAGATATATATATATTCATATATATATGAATATATATATATATATAGGAGCAGAGCTGGTTTTAGTATCTTGATTAAAACTTAGTAGCTAACATTAAGTAACTCTCTTGTCACTATATATTCTCACTTTTTTTATTATTCTTCACCACTTCTCTTTATGATGAGGGTAATAAATGTACCTCTATAGGTTTTTCCGTGCCATTTTATGCTTCTAACTCCATCAATAAAATCCGTTGCAGCAATGCTAAAGCAATGTCTCAGGCAGTTAAATAAGCTGCATGACCTTATTAAATAGATTTTTTTTTCAATATTTAATAGTGACTGATATATTTTAACCAAAACATCTGCAATGGGCCAGTTTCATGCTTTTTTTTTTTTTTTTTTTTTTTTTTTTTTTTTTTTTTAAATTCACTAAAAGACAAGCAGGGAGAATTATTCATTCCTTTACCCACAGCAAAATATGGAATGAAGCAGCCCGGGCAAATTTAATCTCAGCGGAGTGTAATTATGATTATAATTACATACAGATTTATTTAAGTTTGCCCCTCGTCGTTCTTGTTTTCCTGAAGAGGGGTAGACCTGTTAGCTTTCCCAGCCCCCCGCACTTTTCTCAGGGAATATGGAGGGATGCGGATCCGCAGTGCCTAATGATGCCGCCATTCCGAACACGTAGAGACAAAGCAGCGGTTTCCGTGGCAACGCGCGCCATGCCAAGGCTCCGAGCGGCTCCTTCCCTGCTCTCGGGCTAGCTCGAGCCCACAGCAAAGCCCAGGGAGCTTTCCAGAGATTAAAACTCTTCCGTAGACAAAATAATGAAATATTGCTAGGGCTACATTCTGTAGTTAAACTAAAAAGTGAAAACTGACATTTTTTTCTGGGGTGGGGGGGCTATATTCTCATTTATGGCAGCTTAAAACAATGGGTAGTACAAAATCTTTGCAAGCAACAATAGCTATTAAATATTTTACCTTCATCTCTTTTTAGCTTAACTGGTCTCATCACAATTTGCTGGAGTTAAGTCAATTCTGAGCCATATTTTGTTTTCTCTAGAATAAAAAACAAGATAAGTTTTAGTCCTGAGGTACTTATGCATGAAGTTAGACATGCAAAGATGTGACTAAAGATTTAGAATTGTAGAGAATATTACTGGCTTTAAGTCTCAATTTAAATCTAGAGCAAGATTACAGTAATAAGGTATTAAATGCTTATCAGCCAATTTTTACTATTTTGTATAGTAGAGGGAAAAATAAACCTTAATTTAATTTAAGGTCTTTAATTTAAATCAATACTTACTAGGAACAATTTGAAATCTATGAGTTTTACTGTGATAAAGGCTTTTAAATGATGAGCTGTTCCACATCCTCAAAACTTCTTAACAGAATTAAGCAGTTCAGTGCCTCTCTCAGTCCTAAATGTGCTGGGTACCCTGATGTTGTTCACTCGGGCATCCAGCTCAGCTAAGGTACGTTTTTGGAAAATGCTCTCCAATTAGACCAGCTCAGAAAAAAATTACAATATAGCTTCAGTTTCCATTTCCTTTAAAATATTTGTGTTTGTTAGTCTCATGGCTAAGACATTCGTAAGGGTTGTTTAAAAGCAAAACAAAATCCTATATTTAATCCAACCTTCTTCTCCAAGAGATCCAAATCAAAATCCCCGTTTTTAAGAGGATTCCCTAAGCAGAAAGCTCTGAATAGTTCTTCGCCTTTCCTGCAGCCCATCGTGTTGCTGAGAACTGCAGAATCTGTGGACTAGAAAGACAGAGCAGGCAGCAGCAAGATTTTCAAACTTAGCGATTAGGTCAGTTCTCTTGGAAAAAAAGACTGTGGTCCCTAACTAAAAGCTATTTTGAAAATTTCTGGTTCACGGAAAATGCAGATACACCCCTAAAAGCAAAGTCATCTATCATTTCCATGTCCCAGTCAGGCTGAAAAAAACACGTATTCTCTTTCTGTTAGGAGGCATTTTGATCCAACAAGAGTAATGGAAAACAAGACCTTTTTCCTTTCCTCCCTTCCACCACAACCCTGTAATTACAGCGTTGTATGGAGGGATGGACAGCATGTCTATATATCTCAAAGCAATAATGAGGATTTCTCCTGGATAAGTAGTACTCCAATCAGTAATCTTTTACTGCAGTCACAATTTCATCTGTCTGTAACTGAACTTTTAAATCATTAATTTTTTTTTAATTTTTTTTTTTTTAAAGAAAGATTCGGAACACTTGAAAGCTTTTCAAGGAGAGAAAAATTCAGGCATTAGGATCCCAAGAGGACAGAACTTCCTTACAGCCTTGAGTAAAGAACCTAAAAGGCAGAATTTAATATCTCTGTCTTCATTATTCCCTATTGCTGACCTGTAGGAAGCTAGGTAAGGAGCACCTATGCATACTGAGTAGAGTCCTGCGTATTCAGAGAAGACCCTAGGCAGGTGCTTCCACAGGGATCTTAAGCAGATAGTATACTCACTCCCTAGGTGAGAGTGGGGAGCTAATCACTTGTAATGAGTTCGTGTGGGATTGATGGGCCCTCTTGCCTCTCATTATGGACTACTTCAAATTAAATTCCATCGTTCTATGTACAGCCAAGATAGCAGTTGAAAAATAGTATGAAAATAAGGAAGAAGGAAGGGAAAAAAGAGTCAGGAATAGAGGAATTTTGCTTTGAACCAGTAAACATGATATTTTCACTTTTTTCCCCCTGAAGATTGCAAAGAAAACTCATTTTGGTTTGCAAGACCGAAATGATTTCTTCAGACACAAAATGAATCAAGCCTCTCGTTGGATTATGTGGGTGGTATTTCCACTCTTCCCTAGTGTGATAATTCATAGCCTGCAGCTGTGCCATGCAAACTTAAATATTTTCCCTTTCTGTTGAGTTTTAAAAGGAAGGGCCAGCATTCATTTGCTGTTTTGTAAGAAAGGGGGAAAAAGTTGAATGCCCATTAAAGATTATTAGTTTGAAACAGAGTAGTCATAAAACAGCATTAACTCCTGAGTGAATTATTCTGTCTTGACAACAGTATATTTTTAATGTAGTCATAGTCTAGTATTGAGCATTGAACAATAAGACATATAAAGCTTAGACATATAAAGATTTCTCTTTCACACTTCTGTAGTGTCATAAATATCATTTACCTAACAGACACTTACTTACTTTTAAAGAACTAAAGTTTCTGTTTATAAGAAGAAATTATTTGATTCTATAATTACATATTTCTGGGGCTCTCTGTATGATTTAAATGCAACTGATAAAAAACAAGCCATAGAATGGCAAATTTCTAAAAAACAATTTGCAAATTATCTTCTGAACTCTACTCCCAAACAAACTTTTATTAATCTAGGAATCTCTTCTTACAGTAAAAACATACAAGTAAAACTTGAATTCAAGGTTTCTTTGCTTGCTACTACAACATAAAGTTGATCTTCCATGGCATGTTTCTTAAAAGCTGCTCTAAAAAGGTTTTCCATACTCTGTAAATTATTTTCTTTTCCTAATGGTTTGTTGTATTGTTTGCCAGTACAATGGCTAGGAAAGCACTATTAACACTTAAGCTAATTAAGGTTTTTAGAAAACATTGGTTACGTTGTTCTCATTAACAGAGTTAGAAAAAACAAACCATGCTATTCAGATGTATGAAAAAAAAAGAGAAGATTGCTTTTAAATCTCAAGAAATGAATGTAAGTGTTAATATTCTGGTGCATTAACAGTTTGTTCCAGTACATTGATATTTTATGTGGAAATCCTACTCTGCAATTAATATGCCTGATGCAAATTGAAAAACCCATAATCCATCCTTCTCTGTTGGAATGTAAGAGTATATTATTATTGAGAAGCTACAGGATACCAGAACCATTTTTTAAAGTTGAACGTTCATTACCTTAAATCTGCATATAAAACAGTTTGCATTCAGACTAGGTAATATGTAACTGAATAAACCATAATACACATGAAAAAGTACCAAATAATAACAATAATAACAAAAGTCTTATGTGTTCATCTCTACAGAGATATTTACATTTTCTGGTGTTAGCAATTAAAAATAGCTAGAAACTAAACATGAAATGATAATGAAATGCTTGCCTTTTAGCCAGCAGGAGATACCTGAGTAGTCATTTCACCTAACTCTCAAAATCAGGTGATCATTTTTATTTAAACGCTACTTGCTAGGAGTTTGACAAGTTTTACTGAAGAGAACACATCTATTTTTGTATATCTAATACCAATTAATGATTGTGTAAATGTAAATAGAGCATGCCACCATCCATTAGTACCTCCTGGTGACATTTTCAGCCAAGCTGATCAAGCTGCTTGACCAAGCATTGAGAGTGAAGTGCCCTTTCTTTCTAGATCAGATTTGCAATGCTTATTAGTTGTACGTTTTAGTGGTTTATCAATTTTTCGCTCTTCTCTGTAGAGTCCTATTCAGGGCAAGCATCCAGAAGAGATGAATATCATTGGAGGTGTCATTTTCAAGAGACCCGACTATCTAATTTCTGACCCAGTATCTAGAAGACATTGCTTCTCATGCTGACAGTAATATGAAGGAAAATTTTCAAAACTGGACACAGTTTAATGTAAAAATGTTATCTGATTCAGATAAAAAGAACATCTCATAAAAAGTGCAAGTTCTATTTCCAGGTGATATCAGCAGGTTCTGAAAGAACATAGGAATTATACCTGATTTCCAAACCCCAAAATATCTATTAGGCTTTTTTTATTATTGAGGATTTTTCCTCCTTTTCATTCTTCTTCTTCTTCTAGAGGAATACATGTACCTGGTAATCTCTGGGTGTTTCTTTCTTGAGGGACTGCAAAACACTTTCCAGCTCCTTAACTTGTGTATATGCTACAAGTAACATAACTTCACAAAATGATAAGACAAGTTGACTCCAGACTCAGGTGTTTTCACAATAAGTTGAGACCCTCAGTTTCTGGCCATATCTTGGTTTCTATGGAAAGGAAAAGAGGATGTGTTGACTAAAATAGAATCACAGTATTCTCCAGCAAGTCCTCAGTTTAGATGGCATGAGTTCGACATTGTGAAATGTGTCCAAACTGCCCATTGATGGGTCATAGTCTGCTTAACTTTTGTCTTAAGATCTCAAAATACTTTGCAAACATGAATAATCATTGCTGGAAAAAAAAAAGTGCCTGAGAATAACTTTTATAAACTTGAGAAATACTTATAGCATTTTTTTAAAGTTATTCACAGAAGACATAAATATACAAACATGTCCAGATCTGGAGTATATCTATGGATTCCAGGTTTCTTATATTTACCATAACTACTCTAGAAAACCATGGGAAGCATGACAGCAATTGCAGAATTTTTCCTTAACCTCTATTACAGACAGTAGGAAATTCCATTTTTCATTAAAATTCACCATTTTTTTTTTTTTGCCACCATCTCAGTTTGCAGGAGACAATGAAAGAATCATCTTGTTATATTTGGTCACAGAATTGTACGCTATGATGGGCAGAGGATTCTCAATGGGAATCCTGTATGAGGATTTGGAATGAGACTTTAACGTCGTGACACCATTTCTCTTTCTGATGCCTGCAAGCTGAAAGTTCCTTTGGAAAGATGCATTTGTAGCAAGTAGATCAACTGCAGACTAATGGTGTTCACCATTAACTGCTCTGACCCCAACCTTGTCTTCCTATCTGGGGTTACTTGTGCTCTAAGCAGGAAATGCGCTGTTGATCCAACAGTTTTCTCACCAACAAAGGTGACTGTATCTTACTAAAATTATGTCTTTTACAGAAATTCAAAGATTCCCAAATGATTCCCAAGAGATTCCCAAAAGATTCCCAAATTTCCAAAGTGAAGTCCAGAAAACCCCTGGATTTGTTGTTGTTGCTGCTGCTGCTGCTGTTTTTGCTTGGTTGTGGTTTTATCAATTCTCTTAGGCATAAGGGATAGAGATAGAAGACTTGCTTTTGAGGGAAAATCACTGATGTACTACTATTGCTTGTTCCTTTTATGTGTGGTTTCGAAAGCAGCTGCTCCAGTAAAAACAATAGGGGTTGCTCTGTTTACTTAGCTTGATTTTCATCAGGTTTGTTCTTTACTAGTAAAATAGTTGGGTGAATATATCTTCCTTGTGTATTTGTTATTTATTCGTTGCATGTAGAAAAATTAAGCGTTATATGATGGTGTGGTGGAAAGTGGAAGGGAAGAGATGGTTGATACAAACAATATTAACACTTCATGTAAGCAGTCACAGGGTAAACTCAGAGTAGAACCAACACACTAGATCCTGAAAACATCCTGACTGGATTTAATTGAAAAGGTGATTAGAAACCTAGGTTTGCCCTTGCTTATAATTGTACTTTTCCATCATAGGCAATGAGGGAGGCGAAGAGCCACAAAAAAAACAACAGCAAAGGAAAATCCAAGTGTGTGATTTATGGCTATACTGACATAGTATTACAGTTCAAAGGTTTGTTGCCTTTAATGTTGATGTTAATACTTTCAAGTCTCCAAAATATTCTTGATCTCACAAATCACAGTCTCTTCATTCTCAGGAGAAAAAAAAAATGCCATGGAATTTTGCATCCAAGAAGAAATGCACAGCTGAATATCCACTGTCGCCATTCAGTAATGTTAGCTAACAATTCGGTGTCACCTTTTTTTATACAGATTTTCATCTCTTCTTTATCGTTATCTCTTTCTTATATGAATGTTGCTGATCATGTAGCTAGAGAAAAGCCTAGTGGCTTCTTCAAGTTGAACTCCTCCTTCCCTTGAGGAAAGGGTTAAGTTAGATTACAAGAATCATTTTGTCCTGTTGCAGCTAGGCAGAATTAATGTTTTGCTAATGTTTTTTTTTTTTTTTTTTTTTTTTTATGTGCCAAAGCTGCCATATACTAGGAAAAAAATTCCACAGAATATCCCATTTACTTTAATAGAGGAAAAATAAGTCTAGCATGGAAATAGTTTTCTTTTTCCCTCATTGTCCCAGTGTCATCAAGATACTTCTTCCCGATTCCTACCGCTCTGTGGCAGCAACAGCAGCAGCATAGATGCCCTCTGCTGTTTCTTCCCCAGCAGATTTCCTCGTCCCTTTTAGATGGAGGCAAATGAAGTTAAAAGAAAAAAAAAGAAAAAGGCTTATGGACATCGGGCATCATCTAATCACTGACATAAGTGCTTGTTGCATATATGAACACGCATCCATTAAATATATCTCTCCTGCCGAATGAGAGATGTCCCTGCTACCTTACCCTTGACATTGCTGAAACAAGCTCTCTAGGATATATGACACAAAAAAAAATCTCTATGAGCCCATTATACAGAATTTTTTTAAAAAAGTGCATTTTAAAAATTTATCACCATATGAAAATCATGCTTAAGAAAATATTTCAAGTAATGCACCTTTCCTGGAAAATCTTGAAGAATATAGTGCAATTTAAACTTGCAGCAAGCTGGTGGGGAATGCTACAAATTTTTGTGAACCTTCAAAGTTCAATCAATGTCTACAATACCCTGATGCATTCCTAAAAGCCTCTGGCTAGAAGTTTTCAATAGAAGATGTCACTGTCACAGTAACATTTTGTGTTGCCAGATCCTAGGCATGTCATCTCAGCAGAAGAACAGCACACAACAGCTTCCCGCAGCTGGATAACGTTGTATCGGAGTGCTGGTCACTGCAACACTAGCGCTGCAATTTTAGGTATTGTCACAGCTGTGGGAAGTAAACAACTCATATATCATATACCCCAAAATCCTCTCGAAATCCATGAGAAGGTTTAGATTCACGTAAATAAATAATATGCAGCAACACATCTACTCTATGTAGAGATGCCACATCTCTGCCCATGCTTTAGAACTTAGATTCTGAAGGGTGTTATTACAGTGACCTAGTAAAAGACTCTAAAATTGTGCATGAATTTTCAAATATCGTAACCTTTTAATAAAATATTTAAAACTCACAATACTGATTTCTATAGCTTTTTTTTTTCTTATTCTATGGGAACTGGAATCACACCAGATTTATGGAACTAGCCCCATTATAACACATACCCATAATTTCAAGCTACATAGTTGCATAAGCACTGCATGCGCAGCTAAAGTGAAGCTAAAACCAAGCTCCATTCTCCCCTTTACCCTGAATGACATTTCCTGCTGCTGCCCCTCCAGTAACGGGCACTGATATTTAATGATTCCTTTTAGCATAAGAGTCATATCGGAAAGCATATTGAGCTTGCAATGAGAAGTTTAATACTTTACTGTCTCCATGGTTGAGCAATGTCTTAGCAATACATCTTTCCCCTTGGTTTTCTTTGAATTTAGGAAATTGCAACTCAAATCTTTAGGTTTTTGAAATCTTCTTTTTCCCTCCAAGAAGGATTTTATTCAATAAAACATGCTCGTAGGGTTCTGTAATTGGACTTAGCATCGAGTACTGCCACAGCTTGCGCTCTGGCAGCCCTGCAGTCCCTCTGAGAGGTATCAGCCTGTTGTGGACAGAGCAGCTGGAGCAGCTACGTGACCAGCACACGGCAGGGCAGGCAGCCACGAGCGGGGGCTGACCTGCCGCTCTGGTGGCGATGGGCAGGCAGTGGCTGTGCCAGCTGACAGAACGGCACCAAGGAAGGTTTCTGCACACAAAATAAATTCGCAAAGGCTTAGCCTGAAAACTAGCCATTTTCAAAGCAAAAATGAAGACAAAATTTAAAAACTTGAGCTTAGTTTTCAATTAGAGTGTTATAAGCACAGTAGCTTCCTTTGACAGTAGCTGTATGTTATTTGTAATTATATATACAGACTTCTTGTTGGCAGCTTTTTTTTCCTCTTCTCTTCATTCCCTACTGCTGATTCTCTCGCTCTTTTTTTTTGATATAAAAACATCCTTCACTCTCTCATTGCACTTGTTTCACTTTGTTCTTTTTTACCATTACTCTTCAAAGACTTTCAGGAGTTGGACAAAGTTCTTTTAACAACCTAGCATTTCTTTCACAGAGCCAAATTCCTCTCTATTTAAGTCAGCAATGGTCTAGGTATCCTTGTAACCTTTTTTTTTTTTTTTTTTTTTCCCTCCTCTAATATATCCTATAACTGTTACAGCTGAAAATGTCTGAGAAAAATGTGGTGAAATACAGTTGTTAAGGAAGGCCACATGATTTATTCTTTCCACATCACAGAGGGACTCTCAGTCACAATCTGGAAAAGAACGCAGGTCTATTTATCTATCATAGGATTTTATATTGATAACCCCAAGCAAAATCCCCTGCTTTAAATGAAAGAAAATATTTTACATGAGAAAGTCATTTTTCATATGTTTTCTTTTAATAATTCATTAGTTTTTAAACCACATTTAACTCAACACTGTATGGGGAGGAAAGGGCTTGAGGTATTTTTATTTAACTATATAAAGTAACCCATCTCAGTGTCTGACTTTTGAATTTATATCATTTCCCTCTAATAATTGAACATGAGTATTTCATAACGCTGATATGTTTTGGTCATTTTTGGGTTTTGTGGCTTTGTTTTCAGATAGATAAGTATTTCAATTTACAATAATTAGGTAACTTCATAACAGACAGAAGTAGATGTCAGATATTGTGTTACAACTAGGGCAGTGCTTAGTGCCTATCACTGAGGATGTTATGATATAACATAAATCGTTATGAGTACTGGCTCATGGCCAAGCCATAGAAACTGCTGATGCTTTCACTTTTACAACAAAGCTTTAAAAATCTTACTGCAGTATTAACATATAGTTACTTGGGAAATCTGGGCAGATTCACTCTCTTTTGGGCAGAATCGTTTGTATTTGTAAAAAAGACAAAATCTTTCAAAATTGGTCGTATGTTTTTTATTTCCATACATACCAGAATTCCTTATGAACTTAGACGAACCTAGTAAATTAACCACATAGCTGTTCACATGCCCACTCCAAAGAATCAAAAAAAAAAAAAAAAAAAAGGAAAAAAAAGGAAAGTTTCCGTCTCTAGGAAATTACAGTTATGGCAAATTGAAAAATTACTTTATAGGTACAATGTATACTTCAATAAAGCAAATTAAACTTTTAGGTGCTAGTTGTAATTGGTAGGACATTCTAAAGATGAAGAGTAATTGTGAGTTTAAAATGTTACTTTCCATAAGAAGTGTAAGTACTTCTTGCATAAAACAAGAACTGTTAAGCAGATACCCACACACTTCTGGTAGGTAAATGTTAGTTTCTTCAGCCTTTTGACCTGCACGCATTTTCTCTTACTTTAAATTAATTTTACAGAATAGCGCAATACCTCAGAACTCCCTGGGGACTTGAGCTAATTGAAAAAGGAGAGTTGCTGAAGTACTGTATACAAGACAAATGCCGTTTGCTGCTCAGGTACAGGCAACTAGACGTGCTTTCAAATCATTTCAGCACTTATGATGTACTCTTTGCTTTGGAGGATGTCTCAGCTAGATTTGGATCCAGAGACTGTTTAAATTGGTGCTGTGTAAAAATCTAGTACTAAACTAAAGTCTGATTTTTGGTAACTACCTTCATCTTCGACTACTGTGTATGTACAAATGGGTACGCTCTACCAGCTAAAGCATATGCATCTCCTATCTGGATATTTAGATCACTGCAATGTAATTCCAATAATCTAAAATGTTGCTTTTGTGCTGCTCCATGTTGGTGGTTTGTGAATTTATTGACCAATGCATTTAAGCAGCTTCTGCTAGTTTGCTTCATCTATGAGGCCATCCCAAACCTCCCTGCACTGTGCACTCTGCCGTAGGTGATACAGAAAGGGATTATGATTGTGAAGGCTTCACTGGACCAGGATAAGCATAGTCCTCTGTCCAAACAAAGCCAAAGGGAGATATCTTTTCAGGGTTCTGCTAGAGTTTTGAATTCTTACAACAACAATGAGTCCAGGGTAACCCTGCAATACAGACTCACTTAATCCTTTGGAAGGCCTCCTAATGGAGAAGGTTATTCTCTCAGCTAATTTTTCATGCTACCATCCCCCTGAGAACTAGCAGTCTCTCTATTCTATGTGGATTAAGTGTGAGCCAGCTGCTGTTTTTTTTCTCAGAGCCCTGTTACATAAACTCTGCTTTATTATCAAGACCAGATTACTCACAGCAGTTAATAAATAAATAAAATAGTCAAAAATACTCCCTGGTGTAGTTAATTAGGACATTTGTATATTGATGACATCAAATCTGGGTAGGTTATATAACTGGTAAATTCTCATACTATAGTATTTACCCTGATTTTATGCTATAGAATTCTGAATGTTTTCTCTCTAACAGCGTGATAACTATTAAGGAGCACGGAAACATAAAGCCTCTCATAAATATAAATACATATATATGTAGCCTGTTACTTCTGGGTTTGATTTATTTCCCTCAAACACACAACAAACACACTTTTTCAGAAGTCACAGAACATTAAGCCCAAGCCGTCAATACGGGAGAACAAATCCATGTTTTGAAGCTTGTGTTTTGTCTGATACTCCAAGGTGGATATGCAGAAGATCATTATGTATTCTCCACCACAGGTCAGTTGCTTAGCTACCAGAGAAGTAGAGAACTACTAATTGAAAGTATTCAGTATTGCTGGCAACATTTGCTGCAGGACACTGGACTTGGAAATAGTCAGATATAAATGTTGCAGGAGGAAGGATGAAAGAAAAGCCTACACAGCATCAGCTTGCTGAAAATAATATCTTTTGTCAGTATTATGATATTTGAATTTTCATCATTAAGGAGATACTGATACTGATGATGTGTCATCAGATGATACTGTGATGGATTTAGTGGCTGTGGAGATTAGTTATTTTCAGCAAGTTAATATACTATGGTTATAGATTAAATATAATTATTGTTCAAATTGCTGGAGTAATTTCCTATTTCTACAGTTCCAGTACACTTCCACGTGTTTAAAATAAAATAAAATAAAATAAAATAAAATAAAATAAAATAAAAATAAAATAACAGTAAAAGTAGGACTGGCCAAAATAATATTATCTCAGGAGATGCCGAATTGCTAAAGCGCTTGCATTTGATTCAAATCTAAACCTGAAGCTAGTAGTGAAACTGAACATCCCTTTCTTTTTTTTTTTAGTTCAAAGAAGAATTATACAATACAACATTATCAGCTTTTCTCTTCATGATATTCTCCAGTGTAGGTTTTTTTATTATAATTATTCTTTGTAGTCTATGTTTTATAACTTCATTTTCTGCCAATGTTAATGTCTTGAATATAAAAGTTAAGGCCACCTTGTCACCTTGTTCAGATAAGTGAGAAGCTTGTCTTTAATCTATTGTCTGTCCGCAAGACTTTTCAAATGAGACATTTGTAACCTTTACCTTTGAGTTGCAGGCTAAAAAAATAAAGCTGGTCTAGAGCTATATTCTGCTGTAATCTGTGTACATAATGTATCAGGAAAGCACTCCTTGAAATAAAGTCTCAGCAGTTTTACTGAGAAAATTCAGAGAAATTGCTTCCAGGGAGAACTATCTTCCAAATAGTCTCACACACATTTAGTAAATCTATATTTCCATAGATACATAGGTTTTAAAGCAAACTGGGATTTAAATGATCATTTAGTTCATACAGTGTTTCACAGATTTGACAGAATGTGAGTGAATGAAAGATTCACATGGTTGCCATACTTATCCAAATCCCAGAGGATATCACAACTAAGATAAATGCTGAGAGTTTCTGGAACTATTTAAAATACATTACTTAGTTGCTACAGAGCAGATGACGAACAGAAGCCTGTTATTACACTGCCCTGCAAATTCTTGTGCCCAAGACTATCTGTTCACATACCAGAAAGCTTTTCAAATTCTCCAAACAATATTTGACCAAATAAAATTAGATTTGCTAACAGAATGCCCTATTATTAACTTAGTATATTTTTATCTATCCATTCTTTCATATCCCAGGTGTGTAACTGAACTGAATGTGGCATTGCAGGGCTCAAGCTATATAGCGTGTAAATCAGTTAATCCCCTTTTCTAATATCACCATTTACTGTGAATTTCAAAAACTGCTATTTCTTGCTTAAATTGTGCATCAGTCCATTACAGAGTATTCCCTAAATTGTCCCTTTGATGTCTACCTAAACCATCCCTAAACATAGTCACCAGGGAAAGCGCAGCTTGTTGGAGGCCACTTCCACTCACAACTGCACGCTTTGAATAAGACATCCGGTTGAGTATCCAGGAATTTATGACTGCATCCCTTTGCAGCGAGGAAAAGGTCAGCCAGGCAGCTTACATTGCTTTCCACGGAACTAATACACGATGCACATGGGACACAGCACAAATTACCACCTGAAGTGCAGAGGCATGTTTAGTATATCAGAGCTTCCTTAGTTCCAGTCTATGAATCCAATCCAACCTGAAATTTCCTCAGGCACAGCATTTTTTTTCTCCAGCTGTAGAACAAGTGTTTTTTGACAAACATTAAAGCATCACTTGAGAGTCTCTGCAGACAATTGACATCCCAGTGCCTAGGTAACACTGGCAATGTCACTGCTTCCTTGTTATCCCTTGGGTCTTTCTACGGAAGGTTCGGCTATATTTAAGCTCTACATGTAAGCTCTTGTTTTTCCTTTCCCTGTCATATACTCTTAAAATTGCAAATTTTTCTATTGCATAGAGATGGTATTGTCATAGATTTAACTGGAAATGTTATCACTGCGATCCTCCTGCTAGAGCAAATTATTTGCTTATTTCATCTGCCTTATTCTTAGTATAGACTCAGAAATCCTTGGTGGGCATGTATGACTCATCTTTCCCTAGGGAACAGAAAGTACAGGTTCAGCCTAGCAATGCTGTCTGCTTTCTGCCACTTTCCTCTCAGCTCCTACCCCAATCTTCAGAATTTCCTGAGGAACATGAAATTCTTACCAGCTCTATTTTCAAATGTTTCCTCCATATTATATTTGTATCTGCAAATTAAAACAAAAGCAAATGCTTATACCACATTGGTTATTTCCTTTACGAGTGTTTTCCTACTAAATTTCTGAAAGAAAATCAGAAAAGCAGCCAGTGTTCAGGACAAAGACTCTCAAGTGAGAGTGCTGTTATTGTATGCTTCTTAACCCAGCATCTATCTTCCACCTCAGTCATATATCACTGACTCTGACATAGAGAAATATAAAGCACCATACTATTAGACTGGTGGCTTATACAAAAGAATGGTTTCACACTCATTTTCTGACTCTAAGCTAGTCTTTGAGAATGTCATTCTTGGGTAATTGCCTCCCATCAAAAAAGCCATCAATATTTGTTTATTCCCAAGTTTATACATCACTTTTATGGCGTATGCAGAAACCAGGCGCTTAAAGTGAGCTTGTAATTATAAGGCAAGCATGCTGCTCTCTGAAAATTATTGTTATTAGGTTATTTTTTGCTTCGCTGGTGTAGGTTTTCACTGTGCAAATGAATCAGTCTGCATGGCCTCTCTGAAAGCAATGGTCCTGAGTGAGTCAGTTGCAGAGTCATCGCTGCCCTGGCGGCGGCAGCAAGCAATTCCCACCGTGCCCTTATGACTGCTGTTCACACTGGGAGGAAGCAGATAGTTAGAATTGCCATAACCAAATCTGATCCTTTGTACTGCTCCAAATATATTTCTGGTCAATTTGTCAAAAAGTTAAGATGTGCATGAGAAGTTCACTGGAATGAGGAAAACGTAAAACAATCTTTTATTTGAGTAAAGCAGAGGCCCACCTCACTCATTCCATACATACTGTATGCTAAACTATAAATATGCTCTGTCTCCTCTAGCCAGTTGACACGCTGACCATCAGGACTTGAGGATCTTCCGTCTTCCTCCCTAATGCTGCTTGCCAGGCCACCCTGCTCTTGCTGTCCTTTGGGATTCGCTGCATGGGGGAAGTGAGGGAGCAGCTTTGCTGAACTAGTGGTTCATGTCTGGTAAGGTTTAAAGCAATAGCATAATGGTCATGAAAATGCATTAAAAAAATCCTCTAAATTCCTGCCTGTTCTAGCATTACCTTGAGTCACCCAGAAAGTCAATTTATTGAATTTTGACTTACCTGTGTAGTTATTTAGTTTAAAAATATAAAGAAGAAGTGCTCTTTCCTTTTTTCTATATGGATTCAGCTTTATGCTCAATTTGTATGCAAAGCAAATAATTTGCCCATACTTGTAAAGGATATGCATTATCAGAACACAACACCTGCAGGACAAAAGAGAGGTTAATTTCATTGTTGCTATGAAGCAAAGGAGATCATTACAAAGCCTGCAGTAACCAAGCTCTGTGAAATAGCTGCATTAGTCATTAACTTTCCAGCACTAAATTTCATATCAAACTCAATTAACTACTACATAGCTTTTAATGACAATATTTTTCAGATGCAGCTCTTGTTTACTAATAAGATTTCCTATCACGGCCATCTTTGCCATTACTTTGGTTGTATTAATATTCAAGTCTTGAGTTTCTACAAAGAAAATGGGGCAATGAAAATCACATTTGCTGAAATTTCGCCTTGAATTATGCTTTTAAATATTAAAATGCACTTTGGCAGTAAAAGGGAATAAGAGTTTAGAAGACCAATGTCATCTCTGCATTATATCCCTAGCACAGATTAGAGTTGCCACAGAAGTTACACGTATTTGACCAGAACATTTCTGTTGTGTTTAAGACTTTCAAGATAAAAGTCCTTTAAACTGGAAATGTCCTTTACGTTTGTTATTTTTTATCATACTGAAAGTCAAAGCCCATAACAAAAGAAGTCACAAAGTTAATATCACAAGAAAATTATTTACATAGGTAATTAGCATAAAAGAACATAAGAACAGCAACTGGATTAAGGGATCAGATCACCCATAGCCTACAGCAAAATATTCTCATTTTTAATCTGTCTGGTGTCCACCAGCACTTACTGTTCTTTTTTGAAGGGTGGGGAGAGATCCTTATATTCAGAAAATACCATATGTACCTGTCCCTCATTTGGTCATTTATTTTATTTGGTTTTTCTGTCTTCCATGTGCCATTGCATCCTTTGTAATTTTTGCTGTGGAAGAAGTACAAATGAAAATGGTTAACTTTACAGCAGAGTTAGATTTCTGCTTTGAAAATCGTCATTCATGGTTTACTTGTGAGGACCTAGTTATGAAAGCATCTGCCACAGCAGTGCTCTAATTTGGAAAGAACTACAAATGATATACTCAGCATCTGCCATTGTTGACTGGTTGGATTTTCTTTCATGGGCACAGAAAGCCTGAGGACCAGTACTCTAAAGAACTACAGAACAGTAGAAAAGTTTGTGGATATAGTGGGTAAAAATGGGTAATGGAGACACCGAATGAAAAGAATGGTAGAAATTAGTTTTAAAAGATGATTTCTTTTTCTTATAGAAAATAAAAAAGCTACTAATGCCAAAGCAGCAAAAGTATTTTTCTATAACTTCTTCCTCTCCTCATCTCCTTTGTTTGGTCTCATCTCCAGAATGTTTCTATCAACTGCTATGTAAATCAAAAGAAGGACCTGTATTTAGGACAACTCTCACCTGAGAAGTTGGACTGCTGTCAAGAGCAATATTTATCTGAATGATAAATCTATAAACACCATTGCAAATCTGTATAATAGTATTGTGTTACACATAGATGATGCATTGTATCTCATGCAAAATTTTCATGCTATACAAAAAAGAGAAGGTTGCTCCAGCCATTTTCTTCCTGAAAGCAAAATTCATTCTAACTTCAGGCGACTCTGAAACACCCCAAATGTAAGGAACCCAGAGGACAACTCAGAGCATTCTAAACAAAGACAGCTAAACTAGAAAACTGAATATATTCTCTCATAGAATGCAAAGGTGAGGGTGTACGTGTTTATGTGTGTGTGTATGTCTGTTTTTTATTCTACATCTCCTACATTAATGTGCATTTTTAAGTATTTTGATAAAACCTGTGAACTGAGTTTTGTTTCCCTGTCTCCTCTCTTGCACATAAGAGTATTCTGCTAAACAACAGAAGAAATTCACATTTGCCTTCCAAATAGTGCAGTTAAATAAGACATCCTAGGTAAACTTTAGCAACAAAAGGGAGATTTTGCCCCTGGAACCACCACCACCACTGCTACCCAGGTGAGTGTGCACACATATACATACACACACACATATATACACAGATTCCTCTTCACAGTGCAGCAGTATGGAGAATTTCTCACATATCTGTTGGGAGAATCAGTTCTTTCCTATAGAGAAGAACAGTCTCATGCCTAAAAACACTGTTGTCTTGTGTAAATATTTGGCAAGCTGGCTAAGCTCATAGAGGAAGATCTCCAAGGTTATACAACCTTGATACAAATTCAGAACATAACTTGAAATTGGTTATTTCTCAAAGCTTACACAGTTTTAATTTGAAGTGTGGCCTCAGGGGTGAAAGGCCATTAAATAACCTAGTGATCCATGAAGACAATTTCAAAATGTACAGTAGGTAAAGTAAAATAAGTGTTTCTGTATTTGCATGTTTAATTCATTGCTAATAAAGAGCAGTATTAAAGATCTTGCTCTTTGATATAAAGTTCTTCTCTCTAGTAAACTGGCTGAGTTCCTTAGTCACGTCAATCGCAGATTCACCGTAAATCTTACAGTAGCTCTCTGATTGCTTTCTATGTTGCCATCTACCTAGCACATGTATCCTGTGACCTTCCAAAATTGCATGATTTAGTGCATGCCTGTAGTAAACAAATCCACGTCCTTCTGAATGTCTCAGCATTTTTGCTTCTTACAGTGAAATAGCTAACTATAAATGAAACAAAAACATCTCATTAATAAGAGAATGCAATTTCTAAGAAGATGATAAACCTATTTGTACATCTGATGAACACTTACAGTTGATGGCAGCTCCACATCCTAAAAGATATCTTTGGTCCTTGACACTATTAAACAGATGACTGACTATTGAATACATTAAATGCAAATTTAGAAAGCATGTTTACCAGGAATCTTTAGCTTTTTATCTTAACGTTTTCAGAGGAAAAAGTTGTATTACTGCATTGTAGTAGGTTTTTTCTTACACTGTAAATTTTTGCATTGTAAAATCATAGAATCAGAAAAGCCTAGGTTTGAAGAGGCCTCCAGAGGCCTATGGAGATCTGGTCCAACCTTTGGTTGGAAATAGAGCCTTAGATTAGATTGTCCAGGGCCTATTCACATAAATCTTCAATATTTCCAGTGAGGGAGATTCCACCACTTCTGAAGACTACCTATTCTAATATCTAATTAGTCTCATGGTGATTTTTTTTTTTATGCTATCTAAAAGGATTTTAGGCACAGTGCTGGCTCATGTCCAGCTAGCTGTCCACCAGGACCTCTAGGTCCTTCTCAGCAAAGCTACAGCCCAAAGAGTCAAAGCCCATGCCATATTGCTGCTTGGAATTATTTTGTCCCATTTGAATAATTTCAAATAGTCTACTCACAAGTGATGAAAAGTTGATGACTGGAAGATTAAGGTTTTTAGCATTTTTTTGAGGGGGGAGAGGGGGCGGGGCTTACCTTATGTTACCTTGTATTATTATAAAAAAAGAAAAGGTCCAAATCTTCTCTGGTCTGATGTGCTGTCCAACATTTCAGATGACCTGTTAAAGATTTTTCCTCACAAAGACAAATTGCCTGTAATCCCCAGGCTGGTGTTACAATGATCTGAGGCATCAGAGAAATAACAGATTTCTTCTTACTATTGTCCTGAGCTAGACTGCATTTTCCCTGTTGATATTGGCTTTGATATGGCTTGTTGGGAACTGTCCTGCAACTTGGATTATGCAGTAATGTAAAGTAAAAAATGTAAAATGTAGTGTATAGAAGTGTACAGGAAGTTACTGCACGTTTTCCTATGACTCTAAGGGGATGGACTCAGTGACTCTAAGACATTCACATGCATCAGATGCAAAAACAGTTCTGAAATGAATATTCAGTTTTCAGCATTCACAATATCTCATTAAGTGTGTGAACTGTTTGAGATTTCAGTAATAATAAGTAATTGGGTCATCTTTATTTCATCTTCAATTTTGATCTATTTTATGAGTTTCAACACTTTAAGTTGTACTTCACTGTTTGTTTGGTGTGAGCATGACTAATTCCAATTTTAACTCTCTTCATCAGTTTTTCAAAGGAAAAGTTTTCAGCCTAGGAATTGTTTATGAGTATATATCTGCCTGTTTACTGAACTTGTACCGCTCATTCTCTATTGCTTCTTTATTAATTGACATATTTAAGATATTTATTTAATATCTTAAATAAATAACACTTCCTTTCCCACTTCTGTTTTAACAACAGATACATAAGCATGAAAAAAAAATCCTCCTGAACAATCCTGAATATTTGAGAGAACATAAAATTGCTTGTGTAAATGCCATATAGAAGTAGACATTGTAGACATGACCACATAGAAGACCCACCATGAATTAAAACAACAACAAAAAACAACTACCACAAAACTTGACTAGCTTCCAGCCAAATTTAAGATGACCAGGAACATTGTAAGAGACAAAACTGTTCCACTAGAAATAGATGAACAGTACATAGAATGCAGAAGATCCAGAGGAATATCAAGAAGCAAACAAAAGCTGCAGCAAGAAAAAAGAGAAGGAAAAGACTTGGTAAGATGAAACCAAATTGATATTTTTTCAGAAAGAAGAAACATTCTATCATACCATTATAGCACTTTCTATTGCTAATCATAGATCAAGAATAAATTTTGCTAAGTTTTGCACAAAAGCAGAATAAAAGGCACACTTTTCCCCAAATTAAGAATTCACAATAGTTACAGTTAATTAAATATAAACATACAGTTTTACATAGTAGTGTTTTATTTAAATTGAGTTGGTGATTCAGTTTATCTGTAGTTAAAAATAAGTCTACAAATGGAAGAAAAAATAATCTGAACATTTTCAGGATGTAGCTAATGCTGTAAAATAGAGAAACATTATGATTTTATTTGGCTTCTGATGTGCAGTGTTCAATTCAGTGTTAAGCTTTAGGTGATTTAGCAGAAAATAAATTGTTTATTAATTTTACGTGTACACTGGAAAAAAAATTACCATAACATCTTGATTGGAATTAAATATTGAAAAATATTGAATCAAATCAAACCAAAGAGACATCATGGAATATTCTCCAAGACCTAATAGTCTTTTACCTGCATTTTACCATTCAGGTTGTTCTTTAAACTTCACCACAGGAAATGGTAGTCAGGTTTCTCTGTACAAATAGTCTGAGTACCTTTGTGAGACTAACCAGTACACACTGAAGTAAAAAACAAGAACACCAAAGCAATTTAATGTTGCTCAAAATTGGTGACATGTTGTGATTAAATCCATGTCCCTGTTAGTGAAAATCTGCTGTGCCAAACCTTGACAATGATTTCACAGTATGTTAAACATGTATATATATATATATACTTACCCTCACCTAAATGTTATTTAATGGAAAATGTTTTACTCCATATAAGTGGGGATATCAAGATCAGGAAAACAACTGAATATCTCACTTCATATATACTGGAAAAACATAGTAGGAATCTGGATCTGGAAGCAATATGCATCCTGCTGATATTTATGTTTCCCTTATATATTTTATGTCTCTTCATCACAAGTTTTCATTCTCCCTTTTTACCTTCATCTCTACTGCTACCTCTTTCCCATGTCTGCAATAATCCTTCAATTTGTTTTTTTTTTTTCCCCCTAACTTTTACCTATCTCATCATAATTCATAGCTTTCTAATATGCTGTCTACTGCCTGAAGAGTTTTGTGTATTGTAATAGAGCTGCCACACTCTTATCTTCCTCATTCTTTTCTTCTAACTTCATCGTTTATACATAATTTTTATATAGGCTTTTGGGAACAGTAAAATATATTTCTTAGGCACTGAGGTGCCTAACAGTTATGCCTAAAATGCTTTGGGGAATTGAGATCAAGATTTGCTCTTGTCAAATTCAAGATATTTGTTTGGAGACTAAAAGAAGTATTTGTGAGTTTGATTATTATCTTTGGCTTGAAATAAAGGTCAGATTTTCCCATCATTTAAACAGGTCAAAAATTCATTATAATCTGTTTCCAGTTAAGTAGCCAGGTTGCAAACTGAATTTGGAAAGTTTATTACTAGTGGGTATTATTTAAATTTCTCTATATTGTATCAAAACATATTTGAAATATGTTAGAAAGCACCGTTTCCGTAAGTCTTCCACTATTCCCAATCTACTCTGCAAGTGTAAGTATTTCCAGACTTTTGCTCCAAATGCCACTTTTATGAGTTTTATCCAAAAGACCAGAAAGTTCTCAAAGTTAGCACGTCTTTCACAAGAACAAAATACATCTAGTACAATCGACAGTGACCTTCTGCTTTTATTTTTCAAAAATAAAATTTAAAATGCCATTTAAGTTAAAAGGAAAAATGAAACATGTCAGAAGAAAGCTTTAGTCATTCTTGTTCACACTGCTACACCCAAAATAGTTGTTTTATATTCTTACAGTTGAAAAGAAAGAAAAAAAAAAAAAGCTAAACCTTGCTATTTACTTTCAAAATTCCTTTTCCCCACTATTACCATATTTATCTTCAGCATACTTAAAGATGCACTCCATTTTGTATACCCTGTAATTTCTGTGTCATCTGAACTTCTCATTTCAAAACCAATCAGCCCCCTATTCTTTCATCTGTTTCTTGCTTTTGGAAGACTCACTATGTGTTTCCCATCATCTTACTAATGTTGTAGGTCATAGATCCTTTCCTTGTGTCTGTTGCTTTTACTACCTCTTTAGAATTTGCCATAGAAATAAACTTCTTTCATTGTTGTTATAAACAAACGTGTTGTGTTGTCCTGTTTTTCATTTGCACTTCTGTGTAGTTTCTCAAGTAATTTCCCAGGAATTTCCTAATTTTTTGCTGGATTACTGTAATAAAGTAGAAATTTGTAAGTCTCCCCTTGCACCCTGAAAGAGTATTTTATTTATTAGTATAAATGATAACAGTTATATATCAGGTCTGACTCAAAACTGGAAGATCCTTTCTTCTAATATACACATCCTACAAACCTAAAGTAGACTTTTCAGTGCAGTTACCTCTCTTCTGCACTAGGAAACTAAGCATTTAGGAGAAGAAAAGTCTGCACTAGACCTTCAAGGTTTTTTGTTTGTTTGTTTTTTTAATTTCATAATAGCTACTGCCTATGGAGATGACTATAGAATCCCTTTATAGGTAAGTTTAGAAGTCAACATTACCCAAAGAAAGAGGCTCACAGTATACAGAAAAGAACTCATACAGAGATAACTACTGATGACCTAAATTTCTCTAAATAAAAAATCATGTAAAGCCCAAGCTGTGAAGCAATAAGGCTGAATCCTAGACTTCCAGGCTCATCAAGATTTTTGAGATGTTTGTTTTTTGAAAGAAAATTAAGTCATGATAAATCAGGCTGATGGGTCAGCTCATCTAATGCATCTGCAAATTCTTTGACTTAGTCCTTTGAAACAGAGCAATCCAGTCAGTATCTCTCTCAGGCACTGAAACAAAATATAAAATAAGATTTGCATTGACTTTCCCACCTCCTTCAATGCTTGATGGATATTCCATCAAACATCTCTTAAATTTACTTTCCATATAAATTGCTAATCACTAGTAGATACAGAAGTAAATATTTCATTTATACAGTTAATACTAGAGCTATTGTATGGCATATTTCATGAAGTGTCAGATTAAAAAAAAAAAAAAAAAAGAATTCTAGTTACCTAAATAATTCTTGCCTCACTTTTGAGTTATTAAGAGAGACAACCAGGCTTAATAGGTTTAGGGTGTGAGGAGGGGAATCTCAAGACTTTATACAGGAAGAAGTCAATTAAGAGATCAAAATATTCCTGTGTCAAGCTGTTTATGGAAAAGAAGTCTGACTTTTCTTGCTATTCCAAGGGACAGCAGTCTCTCCTGAACATCTCTCAGGTCTTAGAGCATGCATGAATTTGTTAAAACTGGGACAATTAAGAATGAAGGAAAAACAAAGATGTATGTTTAGATCGAAAGAGCCCATTAAAGTTCCCCTCATTATGAAAAAACAGTAAAACTCAGTGTGGTAGAACAGTCTTGATACCTCTCTGTGGGATTAAACTTTAATGCCACTATTTCATTGTAGTTCAGGTTTCAAGAAACTGAAAGGCAATGTTAGCTTAACAAATGATCCTTTACAATCAACTGGATTGCATCTCTTTGCATTCAATTTTCTGTTTTACTGTAAATTTCTATAAATATTTGCAAATAGTAAGTTTGGGTCATTAGCATTTATAGAGGTTTCTGTATCCTAAGTAATGGATATTATTCTAAATACAAAGAATTATAATGCAAATTTATCTTAGAAAACTCAGTTCAATCAGGTAATATGAGAAAATAAGGAAGGAGAAATTAAGCTAGTAGGGCAGACTGACAGTTAAAGAACAATAATTTGTATATTAGTGCAACTCATATTTTTCATCAGCCATTCTTTTACTCCTCATTTCTCCACTGTTTGTCGGCATTCAGCTAGTTACCTGTTTGTCCAGCTGGGTCTTCCAAAATTTGAAGAATGAGTCCCAAGCCCTTTCAAAGCCTGCCAGCTTCCACTTAACTGAAAAGGCCAATTTATTTAGTTCTGAGAATATATACTTTCTTCAGACTACTGAAACTTTATGGATGTATTCCAACAGAGATAGCTGAAAGCTTGTAATACAAGAGGCATGAACAATGTTACCATTGCCTTTTCTCCCCGGTGCGAGGGGCATTGATAAATAGGCTTTGTTTAGGAGCTAAGCCCTGTCTTATCCATGGAAATAAGTCTGTACATTAAACATTTCTGTTTAATTAAACATCTCTGTTCTCATCCTCTAAATTGAAAGACTGTTCTATGTTTGGATTAGTCTCCAGTCCACTCAGAGTATCAAACCTCAGTTTACCAGAACATTTAGGTAAATTTATTAGTCTTTGAAAATTCAGTAACATCCAATTCTTACTTGTTGATTTGCAGCAGCATCAATCATGTGGTAAAAGTTAAGCTTTTACTGGTAATTAGAGTATACACTAGCAGATGTAAGCAGCTTTGAAACTGAATGAATTCTTTATTTTAAAAACATGCATAAATATATTAGTTATTATTATAGAGTTTTAGTATGAAAAACACATTTTTAGAATGAAAAAGGAACTCTTCATGTTGCCAAATGTTTAGTAGGCATTTGTTTAACAAAAACGCTACTCAGGAGCTTAAATATTCCTCATTTTCTTTTCACAGAGCCTGTTAATTTTGATCCTTTTTTGTAGTACATGTGCTCACTGCCCAAGCTGCAGGACATTATTAACATTTCATAAGATCTTCTCAAGCATTTCATTGTGTATTGGTAACAACAGACAGCTAAAAAAGCTGATCACCTCATGCCCTGCATATTCCTAGCTTTCAGTTTCATCCAGGCCAGCCAACAGCAGTGGCTGTGGATCATAGCTTTATTATCAATAGTTTGTCTAATGAAGGCCAAAAAAACAAGATCATGAAGAGAAATAAATTCTCCCTTAAACAAACAAGGAAACAACCACAGCACAACTGAATTGTATTCCATGAAAAAAAAAAAAAAGTGAAAAATTTGAAAATAAACTAATATCTTTTCAATGTTGCCATACATTCAGGACCTAAAATGTGGATGCATTAAACAGGAACATTGCAAAAGGTCTTCACTGTTGTGTTCATGAAAATCTTTTCATTCCTGATTGTGTATCCAGATGTTCCTGAAACAGCTTTTAAATAAACTACAAACTTTAAAGCAAATTAAAAATTGTATAGACTTTATCTAACTCAAGCTGAAATTTCATCATGGTGCTTTTATAAGAGTGTTGACTCTCTGGACAGGGTCCTAGTTTTTCCCCAGTTCTAAGCATTGGATGCTCCTAACATTCTCTAGTGATTAGTTGTTACTGTATTAATTTGTGGTTAGACCTTCATCTCAATTACTACTGCTTAAATTGTAGGAAAAGTATGGATGGGGCACAGAAAATATTCTGAACATCAACTGTTTTAATCTCTGAATTTCAAAACAAAAGCATTTGAAATATTTTCAAATTCAAACAATTCCAAATTCATTTTTTTCTGTTTGTTTTGTTTTGTTTGTTTGTTTTTACTGGTCAGATTTTAAGAACTAAGAGGTTCAGCTGAGCTGTCACAAGAGCAGCTCAAAACAGAAAAACATTAAGAAAAAAATGACAAACATTCCACAGTTTTTTATCAGGCAAGCACCTTAGAAAATTTCAGAATGTGAAAATGAGTTCCAGTCTGATGTTAAACCAAAAATCCAACTGATCACTTAATGATGATCCAGATCCCAATTCTACTTCTTGCTCCTAAAGAATCAAACTTTTACCTTTTCAACTCTAAATCAGATAATTTTGTTTGTGGAAGGAATAACAGTATATTAAATACTGTAACACTAATTCAAGACTGTATTTCTGTTCATTTGCATGGCAGTACTGCAATTACAATTTTAACTATTGCTATGACATTTTGAAACAATTTTAGATTAACACCATCAAGTTAACCCAGTTAAGAAAAAGTTTTCTATAATGGAATTTTAGTGGTTGCTGCAGAGGCCTGGGTTCAAATCCAAGCTGTTATACTGTGCTATTAATGCATAGAATACTTGCAGGCAGAGAGCTGGAAGGTAACTATCAGAACAGAAGTGCAGACTTCTAGTGAGTCCTCTAATAGGAGCTGAGTAAAGAAATTTGTTTTTTGAGGTGCAGATCATTAAGTTTCTAAGAGAAATTTTATGAAGTATTTGTCCATGTTTATGAGTGGACTTGATGATACCATTTCTCTGTGTGCTTGTTCAAAATACCTATGCTGTGAATGATAGAGTTTGCTCATATACTTTTACAGTAAGAATGGTATGGATAGCTGATGGTATGGATAGCTGTGTGAGGGTGGTGCTGGGGTTCACTGTTTGTTCAGAAACACCCTTGGCTAGTCAGAAGCTAAATTAAGGGGTTGGGCTCAAATAGAAGATTTTACATTTTTATTTATTTGAACTGTAAGAATGAAGCAAAGCTAATGCTCGTGCCACACATATTGGTATTTTCAGAACAGAAAGCAGTCCTTCCCTTCCCTGAGGCCAACAGCCCTTTTTTTTTGCCCAAGCAGTCCTGTGGTGCACCAAATTGAGAATCTGATCAGAGCTAAAATTAATCTGGTGGGGGAAAAAAAAAAAAAAAAAAAAGCAATTTTATCTCTGGTTGGTTCCCTGATCTAGTTCAATGAGCAGCAGCACAAACATTTCTGCTAGTCCAAGGGAGGAAGCAAAGCAGGGTGAGAATAAGCTGTCAGGTAGAGAAGGAGGTCAGGACTGCTGCTTAAGGCAGCAGTACTAGCTGATAATGCGCTTGAAACTACAGCTTGAGGTGTTTCTTATTTGCATTTTTTCACCAAAAACAAATCTTCATGTTCTACTCTTGATTAGTAATGATGTTCCCTGAGAAAGGACTACAGGATGAATCTTTACTTATGAGTACTTTAAGTGCATTAGCCAAATGTTCTCCCTCCTTGAAAAGAAAAACAAAGGTTTATTGATGAAAAAAAATGATGTGGTCAGTGTTCACAATCAATAATAAAAAAACAGACCAGTGCAAATAAATAAACAACAAAAAAAACCAACAATTACACAAACAATTTTATAGGTGAACTTTTAATATATAGCATCTCCAGGTTTATAACTTCTGGACAAATACGTGCTGTACAAAGCTGCCACTTATAAAGTACCCTGTTTTTAAAGGTATTAATTTTATATTTGAATAGTTTGCAGGCCACTGCACATATATAGCTATTATCCATGAAAAAGAGCTGAGTAGGATTGAATCAACATCTTAATTTGTCCTGCTAATGACTTCTTGAGCAGTGATCCTGCCACAGAGCACCAAATGCAGTTTATGTAACTTTAAAAGTAAAAGACAAAAAAACCTTATCTTCAACTTGAAAAAATGACCTATTGATTGTGTAGCCTTGGATGCATAGTATGATTGTTGTTCTGCAGACTACATTAGCTTAGAACTGAAAATCAGTAGATATATAGCAACTATTACATTTCATCTATACAGTGCAGAGAAACGGCAGTTGAAATGAGGTAAAGATGCAGCAACATGTCATGTAGCAGTGTTTGCTATCTGGTGGAAAAAAAATCACTTACACGGCACAGAAATCATCTACTTTTTCACACATTCATGGATCATAGACTCCAATTAAATAGAAATGGCTTCAAATATTTGACAGGTAAGCAGACCTCATAGGTATTGTTTAAGGATACAATTCTAGGAAAACAATTCCAGCTGACCAATTGATTGTTTTAAGTGAGTGGCAATATTAAAAAGAAACAGTATTTGCTCAATTATGCATCAACAGAGAGCACTCCAGAATCCAGGGCTCACAAGGCAGCAGGATGCGGTGCTTTGTTATAGCTGTCAACAATTTGCTGCATTGCAGGCTAATGGCTGTGGTTTAGGACAGCAGTGTTAACGCTAATGTTCAAGACTCAGTCATTAACCAGTAAACTTAGATTCTAAAAAAAGACATTAATTGACCACACGGGAGTGTTAAAATGTACAAAATATTGTCTTCTCATTTTCAACATTGATAGATTTTTGCTAGATTTTTGCCTCCTCCATTATAGCAACATAACAGAATCAGAAACGGAGTTTTTATACAGCAGCCTCCTCAGAGAATTGCTTATACAGATGGATGGATGAGTGCAACAAAGAAATAGTAAATCATCATTTCTGCTCTCTCTTTTACACACATATACATAAACACATGTACATAAAAACACACATGCATTTAATTTCTTAATTTCTCAAAGTATCCTTGGTGCCTGATATCCACTTGCTTTTCAATACTTCACAACAATTTCATTAGATTAGATTAGAAGGCATCCATTCATCAAGAAAAATGAATAGATTTTGCAAGATGATATAAAATGATGATTTTGATGATTTTTGATTTTTGTTTCCCGATTTAAACATCAACAGTTTTATTCTTCCAAACATTAATATTCAGAAAAGCATTGTTTCCTTCCCATGATAATTTTTTTGTAATTCTCCAGCAGAGAATAAAGATTTCAGAGACACACACACACACACACACACACACATGCACAGAAGATCATAGCATAGTACCAGGTATATGCAGTTAGGATTGAAAAGTGTCTTAAGAGATGCTTAAGAGATGCCCCTGTTTTCTTTAAAATCTTCATGTCCATATGGATTTCCCTAAAGCTGTTTTTCTTCTCTGGGATTTGAAGTAGTATTAGTTGTACAAGTTTAGAGTCTTTGGAGATAGAGGGTCCCAAAATTTCACTAGACTTTCCAACAACTCAACAGATCCTTTTCAAAAAATTTAATGTACTTGAGTCCAAACTATGTTCTAATAATCTCTTAATTAACTCAGTTACTCCTGTTTTTCTTAGCAAGTAGACAATGCCTACTACCTTCTCCAGGGGAAAAAAAAAAGAAAATGTTATTCACATATGTGGAACAGCACATGTACATTCACCAAAGTCATAGGAACACCCATGTACTCAGAGGGTGAAAAAAAGGCTTTGAGGACAGCCAGTTGCTCAATGGTTTGTTGCTACAAAAGGATGTACTATGGTCACTGAACCAGGTGCATTACCTCTACCATCAGCTTGAATCCTTCCTATCTGAGGTCTCATCTAGCTGATAGGCCTGTTGCTTCCACTCACATAGGGGAAAGTGAGACCTGCCAGTTTTGCACAGTCATATGAGAATCATTGTGCAGTATGTTCCTATTTTTCTTACCTGAGCAATTAACTAAACTGGAAGAAGTGGAAATCAACATTAATCACTCTGGATTTATAAACTCAAAGTATGATTTTTATTTCTGGGGGGGAGAATTTAAATTCAAGACATTCCCATGCAAAATTATTTGTGATATTTGGTTTCTTGCAACTCTTCAGTACAGATCAGAGGTTGAGAGCAAAGGACTGGCAGCTCAGTGGATGGAGCCTTTAATACTTTAAAGTATTAAAGGATCTCTTGAGTGATGGGGAAATGGAGGATTAAAGATGACAGGTCAGTCTCTACACTTATATTCATGGTGATCCCTGTAGAAACCTTCCTACATAATCAACTTCTGTGTTGTGAGCCAGCACCCATGGAACCTTGGCTTTCTAATAGAGGGGTTGGGTTTCAGATGCTTTCCCAAGCCAGTTAAATAGCAGCCAGAAAGAGCATTAAGAAATTTCTTTCAGTCTCACCTGGGAGTCTGAGCACCTCTCGCTGAACTCTCAAGCAAACCAGAAAAAGAGAAGAGGAGAGAGTCTTGTGCATCTTTAGGAGATTTAAACTCTTTCCACCAACAACCTCCCTGCCCTCCCACCCCCCTCCTTAAATGTGCTAACATGAAAGTTGGGGTGCACACTTCCTTCATGCAAAGCAAAACATGCCCCTGTCTTCTCCCTCCCTGCTCTTTGACACAGGATTTTTAGCCTGGGCTACATCCTCTTACCTTAAATTGTGGCAGAATTGCATAAAAGGATGGGCCTTTTACTAATCTTTCTCAGAGCCAACCTTCAAGGAGTCCCTGCATCTCTTGCAGAGGTGGGAATGCCTAGGTCACGAGTAACTAATGGAGTTAAAAAGAAGCAAAAATGTTAAATTGCTCATAACTAAATCATGCCTGTGAATTCTTTACCTGAGCTTTCATCTCCAGAGCCATCTTGCCTCCAAATATTCAAAGCATAATTACTACCATTACACTGTAGGAAATTATAAAGAAACGCGCCTATGAATTGCACAGCATCCTTTCTGTTAACTATATCTTTGTTATAAACCTACACAAAAACTCCAACTACCTAAACAGACATTCTTTAAGCAAAGTTTCTCTTTCCCTTTGAAAAAGAAGAGACTGTAGTCAAAAAAAAAAAAGAAAAAAAAAAAAGAAAAACCTGCAGAGCCAAGTTTGCCAGAAGTATCACAAGCCCTTCCAGAATCTTCACGTTGGAAAAATATGAAACCTCTGGGCACTGAAAGACATGGCCTGTCAGTTAAACCTTTGTCCCAGCTCTTCAAACAATGATTCAGGGCATTTAGAGTATTATAGTCACATTTGTCTTAGTCGATAGTATAACATTCGGTGAGAAGGACAGACCAAATGGGAGAGAGACTATTTTTCACTTTCCCAATGAAGGCCATCAGTCCAATGACCAATTTACTCTTGCTTGAATTAGTCAGGAGGTCTGGCTACCAATTGTCAGCTGAGCCAATTTAGGACATGACTTGGTCAGCTATGTACCCCTCCTGTTACAGGACAGAGGTTAAAGACAGGTATTTTTTTCAAAGTCACACAAGAGTCCCAAAAAATAGCCTGATGCTGATTCATGAATGCCAGGCTTTTCATTTACTTTACACTCTATTCTATGCTATTTCTCTGGGGAGAAGAAACCCAAGATGAGGATGCTCTTCAAAATATTTTTGAATAAGAATTTTTTAATTCGAAAAGAATAAATATGAGATGATTATAGTGCTATGTTTCCTCTCTTTCTCCCATACTTTTTCATATTAAAACAGGAAACATTAACTGTTTTGGTGAGCTCATAACTATTGACACCAAGAGGAAAGCCTGGGGAAAGGCAACAAGAATGTGAATATTACTTGGGTTATTGTGTATTTACTCATGTATATATAAATAGTTTATTAGGGAAAACATACTGGAAGGATTTTCATGGTTACTATCTATTTAACTTTGAGAGTGGCTCTGAGGCACAAATTACAAAAAGAAACTGCTCCCATAATTTCTGAGTTGGATCATAAATGACCACTACCAGTTCTTTGAGACAAACCATCAAGAATCAAACTTCAGAACCTGCAAAGGCTATTGCTACCAGATTTGCTGCCTTGTCATTGAAGATGTATTTTATTTCTAAATGTGATTTCCTCCCCCAGGCTTTTCTCTCTTCCTGAGTTTTATGACAGTATTTAGTGGGTAATGTGAAGTTCGTTTTTGTGCAGGCAGTTTTCAGATTAAATCGCACCCATGGTATTGTACTTCCATGCTTGCATTTTTGAATTACGTATCCAAAGCAGGAAAAAAAACTAAAATGTGTCATTGCACATATTTTAGTTAAAATCTCATGCTATTATTCTTAAGCATTCTGTTCTCTGCTGAAGAAAAAGGAAAGCGTGTGCATAACAGGCATCAAGCTCTTCGTTCCATGCTGTAACATGCTGTAAGTAGACATGCTGTAAGTAGACAAACTCTTCTGTTTGTAGACTTCTGTTGTTTTGTAAAACAAGACGCGGATAATATAGGAACATAGGGTAATATACATAGGGTATACAGGAACATGTTAATGGTGGAAGAGAAGCATTTGGGGTGTGCTCTAATGAAGTCATCACTTTTATTCTTTTTCCTCATTACTAGGCCTAGTGTTTTTGTCAAATTCCTCTTGTGCTATATGCCCTGCCTAGAGATGTTACAAAAAGAGACCCACACTATGGCTCTTTGAACTTTCTCCAGTCCACAGTTCAGATTCCCTGACCTCAAAGGCATTTCAGGAGTTTGCACCTAATGGGAGAACTGATACTAAATATTAGGCAACGGGATTCTCAACCAGGGATTTCAATTTTCTCAGTTTACATCTCTCTGACTAGAGCAGCTCAAAGAGAAATGAAAAGCTTTCATTACACTTTTGATGAGACATGGAGTGCAAACCTATGTCTTTAGCTGATCATTATATTGCTGTCATCTGGAAAAAAAAACATGGAAATCTGTTTCCTGTTTCATCACTTTTTTGTGGTGAATCAAAACCCTTAACCTCTGAATTTTCGAAATCCAATAAGCTCAACTTCATAAAATAAATATGTACAAATAAAATGCTATGAAATGCGGTACTGCATATTCAGGGTAGTCATTTCACAGAGAAATTAGTGATAAAACAGGAGTATTTAATTATTAGTATTAGAAGTCCTAATTCAAAAGCCTTCTGTGAGCTTGTACTACTTTCATAGAACAAAACTAATCTGGATAAAAATAATCAATGCTAATTTGATCAAAAAAGCTGATTTTTGTCATAATACTTTAGATGTCTAAACCTATAAAAGTGTTAATTCTTATTTAACTTTCTATTTTACTTCAACACTCTGCTGCCAACTTTAGAAAGTGAGTTTGTCCAGTGAGGAAATATCTTCAGTTAGCAGAGAGGAGTGAAGGTTCAGGGACACATTTTCTAGCTCACTCTGTCCAGCTCAGCTGGTGCCAAGGGAGCAAAAATCTCCCGGAATTGCTTGGAGGCATACAGATATCCAAATTAGTTCCTCTACTTCTCTTTTCTCAACCTCAGAGTAGGGGACATTTCAAGGGTGGGGGAGATTACGAACAGAGGAAAAGCCAGTTGACATGCTTCAGTGATACTTCAATGATGTATGTTCCCTAGTGAGCTGAAATGATTCAAATGAAAGTTTGTTTGAATTTGTTGAGGATTGACCTTAGAAATTGAAACAAATTACAGAGCATTTCCCTTTAGACTTACTTTTTGGAATTCGTATTTTTAATTATCATGCATTTGAATAGTTTTCAGAGGCCCCATTCATTGTCCATGACCCTGCTTTACAAAGAAAAATGTTTGAGGTTCACTCTGGTGACATTGGTGAAATTCATGAGATTTTGACCCCAAATGATTTGGGTATTACCTTTTATTTCTCCATAATAAATGGGTTAGATAGAAATTATGAGAAACTCAGGGAGATGAAAATGGGAAAATAAGAATTAACACCTAACTTTGTTGTTCCATGTTCTAACATGTTTCATTTAAATTACCACTTTTACTTAATAGTATTTAAAATTATTTTTTCTTTATAATATATAAGTTAATAGTAAAAACAGAAGGCACTGCTCCATTATGTGCAAGGGAAAAGATCTGTTTTATGATCAGCTGGATTCATTTAAAATTTATCTCAGTCTTAAAATCTGTTTCAGCTTTTTCCCTAAGTATGTGATTAGGCTCTGATCTCACCTTTAGCAAATAAACCTAGATTTAAAAAAAAAAAAAAAAAAAAGAGCTACATAGTGTTTACCATCACAGGGTAATTTCAGAATTTAAAATCTTTACATCAGCCAGCAGATGTAAAACTACATTACTTTTAGCTGAATAATCAGACATCATCTATATAACAGGCAGATGAAAATATCTGAGAACAAATGAAATTCTCCCAGATTCCTTTCGATATTGTTCTAGAGAAACTAAGTAAAGATTTTAACTAAAAATCAAAGTAGGATTACCACTATATATGAGAAGAAAACTCATTGACTGTAAAACTTCACCACAGCTTTAGGCCTATCCTGAATACTCTGTTGCATTTTCACCTATAAAAAGCTATATAAAAACTAAAGAAAAAAAAAGGGGGGCTACTTTTGACAAAGAAAAGAACAATGATATTCCTTTCTTAAAATACTTATTAGTCAACATATAGCTCTTTTTTTCTTTTACTCTCTTTTTTTTTTTTTTCCTGTCTGATAGAAAAGGCAATCAAAACAAAATGTTACTGAGGATGTTATAAACTACAAGGAATTTATCTGAGGATGACAGAGAGTCATTAAAGGTTAACTGGGAAGAGGAACTAGGGAAGGAGTATGTAAGTAAAGAAAGGTGAGATAGTCACTGTGGCTACTAGCACAGGAAATATAACATGACTTATGGCAGATGAAAAAGCGCTAGCGTTTTTTTCCACGGACACTCAGTTGATCTCTGCTGGTTCACCTCGGCTTGGGAAAGGCAGTACCTGCCCTCTGAGACAGACTAGGGGATGATGGAAGACTAGACTGGACTAGATGACCTCTAGAAGTCCCTTCCAACCTTAAGCATTCTATGATTCTGTGATTCAGCCCTACACTGATTTTCACACTAGAGCTCTAATGTTCAATAAAGTGAAAGACAAACAAATGGAACAAAATTCAGTTTTCTTCTTTTTTAGCAATGAATGTATACATATTTAGACAAGAGAGAAAGAATATTTTAGGAATCTTCTTTGAGAAAACAAAGACGACTAAAATACTTGATACTTTATCAAGGAAAACCTATGCCAAATCTCATTCTTGGCTTATGGGAATTGAAGCAGCTTATGGGAATTTTGAGAAGCAGACTTGGAGACTTTTCATATATATGGTATACATGTGATAAAGTAGGGGATATTTCTTTTTCAGTAGCCCCTTGCCCCTCATATAAGCATAGTGATATTTCTCCAAACTTTCTGTTAAGGTTCCAGAGGAGATATGGATTGCAAGTATGGTCACACTTGCCCCCAGAAAGTGGAAATAAATAAGATCACCAGGATAGTTTCCAGATGAGTTCAGTTAGTTAATAAAGATAAAGCCTAATTAAATCACAGTCATTACATCTTGTCTTTCCTTTCATGTCCAGAAGAAGCAAGCAGTTCTTGTACATTTTGTACACTCCCCCAAAGAGTAAGAGTCCAGCTATATTTTAATGGCAAAAAATCTCTGCAAACTTTGGCTTTACATCTTTGTAAATCTGCCATTCTTCTTTTACCGAGCCAGTCAAAAGACACGTGTCTTGCAATGAAAGATGCACCCTCTGAGTGATTTCACAAGAACACCATCCTTTATCATGATGTTGTGTTGCAGCGCAGTTGTGGACAAGACGGAGCACAGTCACACTGATTCCTGTGTCCTTGCTACCCAGGGGTTGCTTTTGGAGTGCTAAGGAGATGAAAGAGGCAATCAAGAAAGAGACTCCATTTCACTCTCTAGCGAAGGAACATTCAACTTGTTTTTGTGCAGTGTGTCCATGCTGGCACATGAATAAGAGAAACCTTAAAGTCTACATCCTCTCAGGATATGTTACAAAGGGCAGCTCACTTCTTTTTCTTACTATCTCACTCCTTCCTACTGCATTCTAGATGCAGTAACTCCTAAGAACAAAATTTTGTTGAGAGGAAAAGTAGAATTAAGCTACAAGAAAATTCTTCATAACCGAGGAGGTAAAAAAACTTGGCAGGGATACAGACAGCTGCATTTTTGTCCTGCTTGCTTAACAGTGTAAACAACTTTTGTTGGTTAGCTTTATATGTGACCATTCAGGAAACCCTCTATATAGACAATGTATCTTGTCAACCATTTCCTGTGTGTGTAAAACGTAATTCGTCACCCTGCACTGCCTTGGCAGCAGCCTTGTAAGGAACACACTGAATTAATGAATATTTCATAAAGATGTGATTTATTAGCATTCCTCTGCCTTTGCTTTGAAAAAGATCCATCCTTCAAAAGCTGAGTGCACAAAAGCTATCTGCAGGTATGGAAAGTAGACTGAACCCCTGAAGACAAAAACAGGATTTCTTAATAACCTCTGGGCCATGCAGACGTTAGAAGAGATATTTAGTCAATCTCATATTAATATTTTAGATAGCAAAGAAATGCGGTACTAAGCTACTGCACTGAATTTGACTGTCAGAACTGTGAGGTACCACACAGAATTATTACCAACTTAGATTTTTTTTTAGTATTTCGTAAGTTTTGAAGAACATATAACAAAGTAGGTCACAGCATAGTACAAATACCTCTGGGCCTTCCTGAGCTACACAAATTTCCATACCATAATAAAATGCTTTTCCCTCCCACAACTCAATAGCAGCTCTATCATACTCTGAAGCTATATGTACTTGCACTTTTTATTCCTAACCACTAATGCCCTTGGGAACTATCTAATACAAGAACTGCTGTAACAACAGGTTGTCTTGTCCTGTGATGACTGTTATTTATTGTGTTCAGTTAATGTGTATAGTCCTATGCTTTACACAGAGACATGGTTCCTTTTCTGAGTGTGCAGGCTCCGTCAGAGGTTGCAGTATAAGCAGAAAATATACCAGAATATCAAATGCTTTTCTGATATCTCAGATGGATGGTGTATATTTTTCTGGCAGCTTAAAACTGTGTTTTAAGTAGTATTGGTTACTTTTCCAGTGTATTTCTTCAAATATCCTCTAACAGGAAGCACTGCAATTTTTTTCCAGATATCCCTGATTTGCAGTGTTAGTGCAGTCCTCATGAGTATAACTTGTCCTCTGTATCCATATTGTCCACAAATCATGTGAATCTGATACATGTGCATGGTTATAGTGCTAGATTAATAAGTCTTTAGCTCAAACGACAGGAATTCACTCTTTCAAATGAGGAGTCCTCTCATTCTGTCAGGATGGTAGATGCATCTCCAGCAATGGAATGTCGTAACAGCACCACAAAATAAATAAATAAATAAATAAATAAATAAAAAATCACCCATTTTACTCTGTGCCTCCTAGTCAAAAACTTTCAAGTGTCTCTCTGCAACACATGGAAGATGCATAGTTGCCCCTCAGAGCTTATGTCTATGGGATCACAGGGGAAGGATGCATGTGCATGCCAAATTTTAAATAATGATTGTTCTCCCAGATAACAGATACCTCTGTAGGGAAAAGTGTTATCTGTCTTAATTGGCTAATCTAATAACTTGGAGGCAGGAATATTCAGTGTGCAGCTTCAGACTTCAGAGGAAGCATGAGAGGGAAAAGAGATTTATGTTACAGGAGTAACATAACTGGTAACATCCCAAGCAGGAAAAAGAAAAATAAAGAACTTTTTCCTTAAGACATATTCCAGGCCAACGAGACAAGCACAGGACAAGGAACGATCCGGACTGGATGAGCCGAATATCTGCATAGATGAAGTTTGTGCAGAGTTTGTCTAAAAACTTGGAAAACTTTCCTGCCAACAAAGTCATGAATGTGAGTCCAAAATCTTAAAGGACATATTCTTCCTAGAAATGTGTTCTTGTGCAGAGACATTCTTCTTGAAAAATTATATCTGCAATCCATCAACAGCGTGTACCAGGAATCCTGCAAAGCTCAGACAAAACTTATGAATGGCTCTAGCAAATATTCATTGGTGTGACTTGCATAGAGAAATGAACTACCGCACATTATCAAACGTTGACACAACCACACATATCAGAAGGGAAAAAGATCTTGAAGCTTCATTGCCTTTCATTGCCTTTTAAGAGCCATTCCCTGTAGTCTTGATAGATAGTGTTCATTCACTCTGTGACCAACACAAAATGGGGAGAAGTCTAGTTTTGATCATGTAGCTTTATTATTTATTGGCCTTTCGGAAGCCATTCTTTTTTTCTAATGTGGAGACTGAATCACTGGCAGAAGTTATATTTCAATGGCCATTGATGGTGCATGAGTGAATTTCCTGAAGAAGATACTGCCAGACAAAGGACAAATTCCTTTATTTTTTAAGGATTTCTGAAACTAAATGCTGGGTTGAGAGATACAAAGTGACAGTTATGTGCACTGATCTATTTAAAGAGCAAGTAATTAAAGTATAAGATAGCTATACTTACCCTTCCTAGATAATCTGGCTTGCAACCTGACTTAATCACCTATCCAAATAAAAAAAAAAAAAAGATTTTGCAGGGATTTTATTGAGATTTTGAGTAGTGTAGCACTAAGGAAAAGGTCAATGTAGTAACTTAATATTTTCAAATGTTTTCAATTATATTTCAATAATTTACAGTCCATGAGCAATTTGGCACAATGGTATTAAATGGAGTTCCAAAAATGATGTATGATAAAAAAAAACTTATGCAAATATTCATTTAGTTCTTGATGCCCATCTTAATTAAACTGTACTAGGTGTCAGAAGATGAAGAAATGTTGTATAAGGTCTTGTGAAGTGGCTGAAAAACTAATGTAAAGCAGAAAAAAAAAGCCCTTTGAAATGACGTCTTATCTTTTATGGATGACTAACTAGATTGCACAGAACAAAGAATGTCAGCACATTGAATTTGCCTGGCAAATCACCTCTACAGAGAGAAAATATAAAGCCAGTCCTCACCACTTATGTGAGGCACAATTGTTTAAAAAGGGAATATTTTTGGCTAAATGCTCCTTCCAACTGGTACATCGGGGCAGATCACTCAAGTGTTGGCTGGACTACAAATATGTGACTACAACTCTTTGATGAAATCATGCAATACCAAAGGAAGCGTGGAATTATTTGAGGAATCTATCAAGTTCTTAATACTCCAAGACAAATTCAGAGGACTCAGTACTTCAAAAATGACTTGGTAGATAATGGAAAAAATGTATCCCAGTCCTTTACATATGAAGGCCATTATTTATTTCATGAATATGAAACCCAATCCCCAAGGTTTTTATAGGACTTCCAAAATGCTACAGACTTTCTGGAAATGACATTGTTGCTCTTATTACTAACTTGCACAAAAAACAGAAAGTTGATAAGTTAATTTGGGCAAAAGCTTTTCAGAAAGACTTTGGGCAAATAAAATATTCTAGACCTGCTATTTCAAACATTGACAAAATGTTTGGACTGTATTTTGATACATCAGGCAAAGAATAAGGAGATGTGCTTGTGCAATCTGGGAAAGACAGAGGAATTAAAAAAAATAGCCACCTTGTTAACTTTCTTAAGTAAGAAATTAACCCCATGTGAAAAAAAAAAAGCTCTCTATGTAAGAGAAAATACATTCTCAAGCAGCAGCAGAACCATTACCTATCTGATTGTAAATGTCGGCAACTTCTCACACCCGTCCTCTTTAATCTGGTTTGACAGAATGAAAGGAAAATATTCTAAATTGCCATAATAGACCCTTCTGCTTCAGGAATTTAACGTGAGAGGGGTTCATATCAAAAGTAAAGTGTGCATACAAAGGTAGTAAACACTAAATGGTGTGTTTACATTCAAATTATGCAAAAAAAATTTCTTTTCTTTCAGTCTTACTCTTTGATTGTTGGCCAAGAGCAACTTCAGGATAGCTGGCAAACATCAAAGCACTCCAGTCCTGTACCGGGTCATCTTTGAAACAGGTTTATTAGAGCACTTTAACAATACTCAACTTCCTGTCTCAGGATTACAGAAAAGGTAGGAAGTATAGGAAGGGAAATCTTTATAAACCTGCAAAGACTCTATTGATGTAGAACATTTATGTGAAAGGAGTATTTGCTAGTGACACCCAAGCCATCAAACCCCTGAAAAGCTGCGAGGGGAGAAGGAAGACTCCTTCAGCCTCAGAGGTTCCTATCTATTCATTATAAATTGTGTTTTTTTCTTTTTTCTTTTTTCTTTTTTTTTTTTTGGGGGGGGGGAAATTATGTCACTATTCTGATTTGCAGTATTTTCCTAGTCTAATTCAAGCAAATAAAAATCATTCCCCCCTTTCTTCAGTTACTTGGGTCAGCTGCAAAACCTAAGCACAGTGGGCTCAGTGAAGAATAACATTTTAGCTTTAATGCCCGAATTTCTGTGTTTCACTGATTTGAAACAAATCACTTTTTTACGGATATTAAAAGAACATTATTCTGGCCTTTACCCACATGAATAATTAACTTTAACAGTAGTTCAATGGAAAAATTCCCATGGAATGCTAAAAATTTACCCTGGATGTTATTTTAATGTTTTCTTTTTGCATGTATTAGAACATGGGATTAAGTAATGAATATAAATAGCCACTCTCTGTGGGGAATACAGAATTCTAGCAAGCAATCTGAAAATTTTGATACAATATCATTTTAAGAATATACTACAAAAAAAAAAAGAAGTGAAAGGGTAATGTACAGTTTGTGAGTGCAGGCAACTTCTTTTGGCTAAATGTCAATATTTAACTGATTTATTTTGGGTCATCTGCTCTACATTTTATGATGTCTCTGTTTTAGCTAAACTCTCTTTTAATGATATGTATCATTGTGAATAAACATATAGGAGAAGTTCATAGAATCACAGAATGGTTAAGGTTGGAAGGGACCTCTAGGGATCATCTAGTCCAACCCATCTGCTCAAGCAGGGACACCTAGAGCAAATGGCACAGGGTGGCATCCAGCCAGGTTTTGAAGATCTCCAGAGAAGGAGACTCCACAACCTCTCTGGGCAACCTGTTCCAGTGCTCTGTCACCCTCACAGTAAAAGTTTAATCTCCTCATATACAGATGAAACTTCCTGTGTTTCAATTTACACTCCTTGTCCTGTCACCAGCCACCACCGAGAAGATCCTGGCCCCATCCTCCCTACAATCACCCCTCAGGTACTTGAACATATTGATCAAATCTCCTCTCAGCCTTCTCTTCTCCAGACTAAACAGGCCCAGCTCGCTTGGTCTTTCCTCATAAGATAGATGCTCTTATCAGATGCTCAGATAGACTGCCTTTAATCATCTTTGTCACTCTACGCTGCACCCTCTCTAAAAGCTCCACATCCCTCTTGTACTGGGGAGCCCAGAACTGCACACAGTGTTCCAGGGGCGGCCTCACCAGAGCTGAGTAGAGGGGGAGGATCCCCTCCCTCAACCTGCTGGCAACGGTCCTTCTGATGCAGGCCAGGATCCCATCGGCCTTCTTGGCCACGTGGGCACACTGCTGACTCATGGTTAACTTGTCAACAAGGACTCCCAAATCCCTCTCTGCGGAGCTGCTTTCCAGCAGGTCAACCCCTAATCTGTACTGGTGCCTGAGGTTATTCCTCCCCACGTGCAGGACCCTGCACTTTTCCTTGTTGAACCTCATGAGGTTCTTCTCTGCCCAACTCTCCACCCTGTCTAGGTGCCTCTGAATCCAGCACAGCCCTCTGGAGCCACTCCTCCCAGTTTGGTGTCATCTGCAGACCTGCTGAGGGTGCACTCTGTGCTCTCGTGTGAGTCATTGATGAACAAGTTGAAGAGCACCAGGCCCAGCACTGACCCTTGTGGGACACGACTGGCCACAGGCCTCCAACTGGACTCACCACCCTCAAAGGATTCAAAGTTCAAAGGATTTTTTTATCAAGCAGTCTTAATTGCATTATATATATATATTGTTTAATAACATATTTATTAAGATTTAATGTATAGGACTCCAATTTGCAAAGCTTTAATGCACTCAAAGTGGGACTGTGATTCTGAAAATACTTAACAAATGTATTTAATGTGTAAAATTAATGTGCTAATGACATCTGATTTGAAGGCACTACTGAAATATTCTTTCTTGAAAATATATAAAAGTAATACTGTGAAAGGCTTGGGCAGATAATCCTTGATACTGGTGTTATGGGGAGTTATACAGTAAGGAAAGCTTAGAAAATAGCAGGCTATATCACACACACACAGAGCCCACAAAAGTTAAAACTAGTGAACCATCAAAAAGACCTCAGCCGTGTCTTCCTTTATATTGCAGACATGCTGGACAGGCTGGAATTCATTTCCCTTCATGTTAGATGTCTGAAACCAGAGAAATCTGGTTCTCTACAGCTGAGAAACACTATATATGCCCTTTGCAGTAAATGAAGAAAATCACACATTTTTAGGAAATTATTCGCCCAACTTTTTCACAAGGTACTTCAGAATGATAGAAATAGATGTCCTACAAGCTTACCTTTCTCTATTTCTCTATTCACTATGAAGACTATGTGTGGTAATTAACAAAACCAATCAGTTCAGAAATCCCTGGCGGATAATCTTACTCTATCTGCTAATTTTTATGTATATGTGAAAAATCAGAACATGGAAGAGTGTTACAAACCTGAGAATTGAAGGTAAAGATTGCACTTATAGTACCTTAGCTTGCATGCATATTTTAAATAATGCATGTCTGAAGCTGAAACAAAAGATACTATAACTTAGTATTATAATAGATAGTCTGGAACATGATAAGGTAATAGAGATCATAATCAGAAAGAAATTTTCAGGAACAGTTACCAAAAGTAAATACCTCCATAGATATGCAGAACAGAGAGGTGGCAATAAATTATTATCAAGTTGTAGTGGAATTTACTGACCTTCCAGAAGATGAGAATATGGTGCTCCACACCACAGGATATGGAAAGAAGTGTGAAGAAACATTATCCTGCCAGAAGCAGAAACATTATCCTGCCAGAAGCAGTAGTCCTCACAGAGCTAGAGTCAGGCAGAAGATAGTGTGCACAGGGACAGAAAACAGTGGAAGAGTGGCCAAGAAAAATTACCAAGTACAAGCACTGAGAAGGCTTCATGGTCCCAAATAGCCAGATTATCAGGAAGAATAAGGGGCGATCAGATGGCAAGGCTATTTTCTGCATTCTGCAGACCATAACATTCAGCACTCACTCCATCTTTTAATGCTAAAACTGAGAAAGCAGAGAAGAACATATTTATTACAATTTATGTAAAAAAAAAAAAGGGGGGGGGGGAAAAAAAGAGCCAAATGCTCAAAAGGAACTTCTTGAGTAGAAACTAGCCTCATTCTTATATTGACATCCTTTACATAAGCTTTGAGTTAAATGTTCTTTGATCCTGAGTCCATACAAACTCATTATTTCAATGGAATTACAACTGTTAAAATTTGCTTTAGAATTATAAGAATCAGTTTCCATTCTCTGCAGAAGCAACCTAATTTAGAATGACTCTTTGTGAAACCATGAAATAGGTCTGCAGAGAATTAATATGTGAGATTTACTTTGAACTTAAAGAAGTATATCATAGCTTTGTTTTTTTACATCTTTCAGTCATAATATTTCTTTTCTTTGGAATTTGTACTTATTTATAGTATAGTTAGAAAAATCAATGATTTTAGTTTCTGAATAAATCTAAACAGATATCTGTTTTTATTGGATCTCTTTCTCTACCAATTTAACTTACAAAACACAATTTTGAAGCTCTTAACAAAAGAAGCATTTTCACCTCTGTTTTCTTTTCTTTATGTTATTTACATTGAAAAATATATTAATCATTTAGTGAATCACTTTGCAAACATACATGTGCATTCATATAGAGGAAATAACAGCTGTTCTTGATAATTTACCAATTTCCAGAATATTAGTTGATCTCATCAGATCTCACAGCCAAATAAAACATTGTAAAATATTTTCTCAGGCTTGACCTCCAGGGATGGAGGTTTTCTTAGTACAGATTGTCAACTCTTATAGATTATAAGAAAAACAAAATATAAAAGGAACATCTTTTGCTCTTTTCCTCTCTTCCCTAGTGGGTTGTTGTGGAAAAAAAAAAAAAAAAAAAAAAAAAGTAAACCCTAGAGCCTTGGTCTTAAAGTGAAACATTTTTCTTAAAATACCAGGACTCCCACAAGCAAGTCAAAGATTTCTCAACTTGATAATGTATTATAGAATGGCAGAGCTGTTTTTTTTTAAAAAAAAAAAGAGGTTTCAAAGACACTGAAGCTTAGACAATAGTCAAATAGAATAACAATCTACCATTGTCTTTGTACTACACAAAATCAGGATAAACCACAACAGAAATGTGCATTATAGCATTTATGCTCTAGCTGCTATAACTTTTTGGAACAAAGTAGCACCATCAAAGTTCTATATCCCACTAACTCCAGTGAGACCATTTCTCTCAACTTGCCACATCTGCCAAATTCATTCTCTGAGCATGTAACATTCAAAGAATAGACAAACTAAACAGATGCAAAATTTTCATGGATTGTAGGTACTGTTGTGCTGAAAGCATTTTTTCTCTCAGAATGGCAAACATTCTAGTCATAGGCATTAAATCAGAATTTTATTATTTTGTTCTTTTTTGTTTTTTTTTTGTTCGTTTGTTTGTTTTACACTGTCTTCCCCTTGAAAGATGAGGTACTTATTATATGTCATGGCAGTCCTGCGCAATGAGCTTACAAACCACTATAACATATTTTTAAAATATAATTAATATTGGAGATACACATTTATACGAAGAAAAATCCCAGTCAAAACCAGGGAACAAAAGTCAAGTATTTCTCTGTTTAAGCTAATTATGGAACTTGTCCTTATTAATAAATGATAATATTCCACTATTTTATATATGTATGTTTTATTTATAGATCCCTGTAGAGCTATGGAATAGTGAGGAAGTGTAATTATTCCATCTTGTAGCTTGGAAAGTGAAGAACAGAAGCCATTCATATACTAACCCCACTGTATTGCCTGTGAAACGGCTTCAGGAAGAAAGAAAAACAGCACAAATGAGTAACGTTAACTATGTGATCAGGCCATTCTGTGCCACCACGCCAGTTCGGAATGCACTCAACCATTTACGCACTGGTGTTATTAAACGCACGGATTCTGGAACTTATTTCATGAGGAACCAGGTAGACCTTCAGCTGGCTTTGAAATACGGGATGGGCAGAGGTAAATCTGAATTGCGCTCCTGTGCTTGCAGTTGAGAGAGGAAGGCAATAAAGCAAAATAATGGCTTCTGTGTCTCATTAACAAAGCTTGTAGCCACCAGGATGTTCCAGTGTCTGAGCGCCTTCGTGAATCTGCCTTATTTTACTATATTACGACATTCTATTTTCTGTATACGCCAAGTCACTGTACTTTAGAGCCTCATCTCCCAGTCCATTAATAGCTCTGAAATCTTACAAAATGAAATAATAAAAGAATCAAATATTTATGATATATTTATGTTCATTTTTGACAGAGGATATTCTCATTCTAGAGAGGGTTTGCTTTAAGAGAAAGCAATAATAATGCATCGCTATGGAAACCTTTTCTGCTTCATTTTTTTTCTTACTGGAAATCTTTCATCACCACTTATGCTGCACATTTTCTATGGCTCAGGAATGCCTTTGCTTTTACCTGTAGTTCTGATTCTGATTTATTAATCTTGCAGTACCTTTCTCCTAAAATAATAATTGTCTCCTTCCCAAAATTTTATTTTCCTACCTAAATAGATTCAAAGCAGAAGAAAATTAATATAGCATCTTTTTCATCTTCACAGGGTTTTTTCAAGTGCAATGTCATGTATTTTCAGTATAAGGAAAATTATTAAAAGCAGTTACTGTTTCACCAGTAAAATAATAATAATAATAACGTAGCATTTTCCATTTTACATGTATTTTCTAAGGATTCAAACTCTTACCGGCAAGCCCCCTTTCAAGCTATGTTCTGCCCCCAGGCTTGCAATGAATATAAATAACTGTCATAAATTGTGCCAACAAACTGCTGAAGGAATTCAAACCCCTTCAACTGCAAAAGTGAGGATGCTTTACCGGGCTGCTGAGCCCGTTACTTCACCTAGAGCACTAGTTCTCATGGTCTTATAGCGTGTGCGTGTGAGACTGTAACGGCCCCAGCTGCACCATAAAGCCTCTCTGGGTTTTGCAGATGGTGGAATTTATACATGATTCGCTTTTGTCTTGAAATAACTCTATATTTAAGTGAATTAAGATTCAGACAATAGAAAAGGAGAAATTATGCAGAGAGTTGATCAACTCCCTGTAGAAGCTGAAGTCATAGCAGCAGTAGGCTTAAGACGATTTCAGACAAAAGTTCTTTTCCTGTAATAACATAGAATCTTATTTTTAAACAGTTTTTCATATTTAGATTACTATGTTTTAATTATACAGATACAAGTCATTAATATGGTTAAAATATTTTTCTAAATATGCAAGGATTTAGACATAAGAATATAATTGCCAGATATAGTCTGAATGTTCAGATAAATGTCCACTATATAAGTGAAAGCTGTTCTATCAAAGCAAGTTGAGAATTTCAATTACATCCCACACTGTATTTCATTATTCAAATATATGACAAAGGTTTCTAAAATCTCCATGTCAGCCAATAGTCTCAGTTTCCAACCTCAAAAGTGGCTATGCAGAACTATGCAGTGACATGTAGATATAGCTGAAACAGCAGAAACAACATAGCATAACTTCTGCTGTTGTCTTTCCAGACTAAGTATCCCTGCAAAGGTGTGAGTATATTAGATGATAAGCAGACTTTCTCTTCCATGTCACTGGTAGCCTTCTGGCACAGGTTACCATTCTGCACCAGTGGAGTGCTCACTTGTCCTACTTTAGATAAAATACAGTAAGTTTCAGTAAGCTACAGTAAGAAATGTATTATTTCCACAATAAGATGTTTTCTGACAAGAATATAGAAGAAAATGTTTCTTTACATATTTTTCTAGTCACTACTACCACAAGAAATCTAGCATTTCATTGCGTGATACAGTTCTACTTAAAAACATTAATTCACCACCAATGAGCACCCTTAAAAGTGAATTCATCCTGTCTGAGAAATTTGGAAAACCTCACACAGTAATTTTTTGAAGGACTCATCTTGCTCTGTGGACACAATAAATGTGTCCACCAATTTCTGTATAATGAGTTGAACTGTATTTTAACTTCCAAGTGCAGGACTGTCCTTGTTCTTGGCCTTCAGGATTTTTCTGGGTTTTAGAAGAGTAAAGAGATTGCTACCAAGCCATATTAAAGCATTATGAAAAATCAGATTAACTATCCTCTCCTTCACTTATCAGAAGGTCTAATAGAACCTTTCTGCTGTTTATGGTACCAATACACACCTGAGAACAAAAGCTGTTTTTTTATACATTTTTTTTCTGTACAGCTTCCTCCTTCCCTCCCCCTGCAAGACAAGGCTGATCAGCTATTGATTTGGGAAAGTTAGTAGCATAAAGTTCTACTTATGTGATAAATTAATCTGATAAAAAATTCAGTTAAATGATTCTAGTCACTCGATAAAATTTAAAAACGCCCTTATTGAACTAGTCAGAAGACAATGTTTATTCAGAATAGATTTTCAGTTCACCCAGGAAATTTCTACAAAGCAGAAAACAGGTGGGATTATTTGAACATGTACTTTGTACTTATGGATGCATTTTCATAAAGACATAAGAGTGTGTCTTTGATAATGATGCTATGTGGCTCAGAATGCTGAGATGAGAAGAAATTTTGTGAACATCAGTCTGACATTGAAGAGCTCTGAAATCATTACCTTTATAGATAAATGGATAATGCATCACTCGCAATGGAAGGCAGTAGCAGCATTTCCTTTCTCTCACATCCAGTTTTAGCTTGGTTATAGACTGTATGCCTTGGAACTAAAAATGATCCCTGCATAATGGCAATACAGTGCGGCACATCATACAAAATGGCATTTTTTTAGAGATGATATTCCACACACAAGTATAAGAAATGCTAGTATTAATTATTTCAGATCAGTGTATTCATCACAGAGTAGTAGCCAGAATCTGGGCCACCACATTCGTATATTGCCCTATTTACAGTGTTTCATATATGGTAATGACCAGAAAAAAAAAAAGGGACCTTTTAAGTGATGTGTGATCACCCTCCACAGGAAATCCTGTAGAATGCAGACTTCCTGGATATCCTTCAACTTCCAAAAATACCTCCATGTACTGATACACTTTTCAAAACATTGCACAGCAGTCCTCACCAGTCACTCTGAAATTTCTGAGAGCTAGCAACCCCTTCAAGAATAAGAAGCAATCCCAAATCTCTACGAAGAGATGCTTTTAAAAAACAAACAGAAAATTGATTGAGAATTGTGACATAGGATTTTTCTATACCTCATATTTTTTTGCAAGAGTGTTCGTCACAGCCTTCCATTCCCTCTCATCCTATATAAGTCCTGTGGAAGAGACCTGTAAGTTTAGAAAATCAGTTCCTGCCTTATTCCCACTTTTATTTTTTAATTTCCTTGTTCTGTAACTTTAAACTAAGAAGTGAGGTAATGCTTCTTTTCTAAATTCAGAGCAGGAGTGATCTACTATAGTTCGCCTTTTCTCTTATGGAAGTCCAAGTAGAAGTGAATTTAAAACCACTTCTAACTAAAAGTCCCGGAGATGGGCAACCTATGTCTATGCTAATTTGAGAAAGAAACGCAGTCTAGATAGGACTGAACCTATCTCTTAGCCTAGGATAGGGTAGTACATCCTATCTCTTAGCCTCCTTATAGAAATGTATAGATTACACTGCCTGAGGATGCCATAAAAGCATTTGTATTTGGTAAAACATAAAGAATAGATAGAAGTAGAAATTAAAGACAAAAAGATCAATGAGCAAAAATATGCCTTTGTAGATGAATTTAGACAAAAAGTAAATTGTGGCAGAAAGGTAAGCAAAAATCTTCTACAAGTTTCTATCCTCCACAGAGATTAATCCCCAGAAAATAAATAAATAGATGGAATACTTATTGCCCCTCTGTTTCAGAGATTCAGTAGCACTGTTATTTCTACATTCTTGCCTGTGTCTGCTCAGCCCATCTCTGTGCATAACTCTCTCCATTCTCCCTCTTCTCATAGGTAAACAGTAAAATTTCTCTTACATCCACTCTCTCTCCTCCCACAACTAACCTTCCTTTTTCCCTCACGTTCCCTCTCCTCCTAAAAGTGACTCAGAGCACACAATAGCATTCTGCTTTTAATGTTATTTCCCCTTTTTTATTCTCTCTGAAAGTCAAGAAACCCTTTGAAGATACTGTTCTCTTTGGAGGATATCCCGTCCATCTGGAAAGCACCAGCAAACATTACTCCAGGCCATGGCAAGGGCTCTCCCTATGGGCTTCAGCAGTATCTATGTGTATGGCTGTTAAATCACTGCAGCATCTTTCTTGATTCTTTGAAGAAATATTTAATGCTCTTCCAGCCAGACTCTTACATTCAGAAGTAGCGATTTTTCAGCCCAGTTTCTGTTCTTAAATGGGACTCATGATCAGCTTTTAGCAAGGCATCTGTGACTGCTCCACAGAGATAGCAGTATCACTTCATCTCACCTCTCGTCATGATTTCTATGGCTTTGCTTTGCATCCTGCAGTGAGAGTGAGCAGAAGACCCGGCTTCGCATAGCAATGTATGACAGAAACACCAGAGCAGCGATGCTCCAGCGTGATTTGCTCAGGCGCCAGCATCCTGCAGGGGCTGGTGCTGCTTGTAGGAGAACAGCGGCTGCAGCGTCTTGGCCCCTGCTGAGCGCCCACGCAGCGGGAGGCCGCTGCAGCTCCAGAGCTTGCTGCTGGCTCCAGAGCTGCTGCTGCTCCGGAGCAGGCAGAGGACAGCAGCTCACAGCAGCCTCTGAAGGCAAATGACAATAAATGGTCATTTGGTCAGTGTGAGAGGGGTAACTATTATGGCTTTTTGGCACTAGCAGTACGCAGTCCTTACTTTGGGACCCCGCCTTAAGCATATACAAATGAATGCAATTCATTACTGCTATAACTATACTATAATCATCCTTTGCTTTGAACTGTCAGAGCGCTGACCATCTAGAGACAGAATCCCATAGTTTATGCTCAAAATCCTAGCACTGCTGTTTATCGGTATTTCAGTAGAGGTAGGCAGTATGGAGAGGGAAATTATGCACATCTTCAAACAGAAAGCAGTCATAGATTACCATATTAAATGAAATCTCTTTTAAAATAATTAATTTTTACTACTTCAATATTACAAATCTTTTCAAAAGCTTTCAATTTATGTCCCTCCTTAAAGAAAGAAATCCTCTCAAATTAAACCTCCAACCAAAAAAAAAAATCCCTTAAAGATTTTTTTTTAATGGAAAAAATGACTTTTTATAGCTATTATAACCACATTTATAGTTTTTATTCTAAACTTTTTCTCCTTGGTAAAAAAAGAAAAATGCATAAACTTTTAAGAAAACATTGAGAAAACTATGGAGTGACTTATGAAGAAGAAAAACTAGAGACAGTTAACAACATATAGATGAAAATTATTTAAATTGTCAGTTTGTACAAATTTTGCATCAGAGAACTTACTGGCATATTTAACAGCATGATAATGGGGGAGGCAATGAATAAACTGGAAGTTAGCTGATTAAGTGATGCACTGAAATATCTAATAAGGATTCTCAAAAAAAGAAAGAATATTGTCCATCTGAGCTTAACATTGCAAATACAAGTGTAAACTGTTTATATACTCTTATATATTGTATGCACACTGTTTTCCACAATGGCAAGACAGCCACAGAACATTCCCTAGTCTTGAGAATCCCAAAGGTCTATCAATACTTATTTGTGTCTTTCCTATCGTCCTTTCCAATTATTTATTTTATTATTTTATTATTTATTTTTCTTCTCATCTCCTTAAAATTAACCTTCTCCTTTCAAATGCTGATGATAGATACTCAAGAAATGAGTAGCTTGTTCATTTCCTTTATATGTATAAACTTGCATTCTCTTTGGTAATTTACAGTCAAAAAATCCTAACATATGGATTACAACATTCATTTAAAAGGTTGTTTGAAAGGGAAACAAACTTTCTGAAATAAAAGAAGAATGGTTTCTTATCTTGTGCTTTGTTAAAAAAATCTAATTACTCTCCAAGGCATACTTGAAGATTAGCTTTTTTTGTAAATTGTAAAATGATATTTGCAGTATCTTGGTTTCCTGTCTAAAATTACTGTACCTAATAAGTAAGTGATATTCATCTCAATTCATATTTCTGTGGTCTGGTGTTTTAACCGGGTTTCAAGTGTGGAAAAGTCTTTATCTTCAGCATAAGATTGAATTTCACTACAGTTAAGCACTTCAAATCAATCTATTCATACTAAATTTTACAAAAAGATTGAAAACAACAAATAGTGTATGACAACGAAGCTGTCTCTTCTTTTCTAAAAAGAGATTAGATACAAAGTATCTCATAAAGAACAGAAAACTTGATGCTACGTAAGTCTAACTTAAACTACTTGCAAAGATGTTTTTCAGTGTTTGCCTCCCACTCCTTGAGGATAATAAGACTGCTTTCTAAAATATGATTTTCATAAGGGTCCCATGTGATTTCATTTTATCTCAGCTCTAGTGCAGCAGATTTAATGGTGCAATGAACTGTCAAAAAAATCTAAAACTGTTTAAGTTCAACTCAGAAACAGAAAAGTTTAAGTAATCCAAATAGTTCCTTCTTCATTTCTATGATTTTTATTTTCATAGCATCTTTAACACTATTAGTTTCACCATCCAGTGGCTTCATTAACTATAACATAGAAAGAGACAGTGATACTACATTAATTAAATACAGTAAAAATTAAGACCGGTGGGACCAATTTATATGTAATATAGTCACAAGGACAAATTTAGCCCAAATTGTATGCATGTCTCAACTTCTAAATGAAACTGAAAAACACTATTCATATATCCTTTGTTATAAGACCTTACCCCTGAAAAATGCATGTATGATTTCTCCTAGTAGTTGTGACCTTCTGAAATGAAAAGTATGCTGCAGATGATTTAATATCTGGTTGCAACTTAGCTAAAACCAGCAAAAAAGCAGCAACAAAAAAAAGGGGGGTATTTAAAGAGGTATTCCTGCTTCTCTCAGAAAAAAAATGTATTTAACTTGGTAAAAATTTATGGTTTTGTATCTGTTTCATTTTTAGAGAAAAGATTCGCTGTTAGACTATGTTTCTGTCATGCTTCTTGCCGCTTGTACCCACTTACAAAATTTAAATAAGGAGAATAAAAAAAGCTTTCATGGTCAGTTCGAGACAGCAATGAGAGAGAAAACTGGATTTCCTAAGAAGGAGGAATCAGGAAGACTTGGTCCAAACCAGCTGAATACTTCGTGTTTTCAAATTCCCACTGCCACTTCTCAGGTTTTTCTTCAAGTTGTATCAGCCACCACTATGCAACTGGAGTTTATACTCGTGAAGCACTTTGAAAAGCTGGCAAGTGTGCCCTAATGCTAAGCATGACCTTGATTTATTTTTAATTTCAGATAGGGCAATCTTATTGGGCCGATGAATTAACCATTCTTCTGTATGTGCCATTAGTAAAAGCTAACAGAGTTTTGGATGGTAGTTGTGCAAATAAGAGAAAATAATAACAAAATAAAACACAAATAATCCTATCATCATAGTAATTGTGCAACACAATCAATCATTTGGGATGCAAATTTCCAACCTTAGTGTTCAGGGAACAATTTGGCCTCCATAAGGAGTTACAGTCTCCTGTCATAACTGAATATATTTATCACTTTAGGGTTCAATTACAACTATCTTCTTGAAACTGGAGTGATCCCTGAAGAAACTTAAAATGATAGATATTGTAGAACATTGGACTATAAAGGGACTTTGTTGGTCATTTAGATCATTCCCTCGCCAGTGCTAAAGCAGATAACCACATCGTATAATCCATTGATCAAGTTCCATTTTGAAAGAAGTTACTTTTATGAGTTTCATTGTTGCCTCTTTCCTCCCTCCCTTCCTCTCTCCTGTTATGAGTCTTCCTTCTCCTTCCCTTCAACACAAACACCAGTCCTCTGAAAGGGAATCAACTGTGTTTACATCTTGAATATTTCAAGCACACTATTTATTTGCAACAAAATACTACCTGGTATAAACTTAGTTTCCTTAAGTAATTATCTTCATTAAAAAATAAAGGAAATGAGTAAAAGGGTGCTCTATTCTGCACCCTCTATTATTATACCTTTCTGCTTAGTTCTGTTTTTTATGTCTTATCCTTACAGCTTATAGCCTTATATATCCTAATCCTTCTATCATCTAACACTGATTTCATGCATCTCTCTTTCCTTCACAGCTTTCTTTCCATTTTTTCCTGCAACCTTCCTATTATTAAGAATGTTTCTCTTTTAGCCATTGTCCGTTAACACTGTAAAGTACATTATAGATGACTAAAATTGTAAAAGAAAAGAAGGAGTAGAGAAATGTTTCAGTTGGAAGATCCGACAGCATCTTCTTCATCACATCAGATATTGCATAGCAGTATAAAATTGCTGCACGGATGGCTTTATCCACTGTCTAAAATTATTCCTAAAAGCTAATGGCTAGAAAACTTAGTATAAATGCTGAAGCTTAGGTTCTGTCAAGATGGGTCAGAAGTAATTTTTTTCAGAAATAAGTTTTCATATAGATATGTTTCAGGAATTGAAAATTACTATACCATAGCCTCTGCAAATATAGATTTCTCTTTATGTGTTAAATGCTGTGGTTTAAATATTTAATTCTTTCCTATATTGAGACAAAATGTCCAGCTATCTAGAAACATTCATCACCTGTACAGTGCTCTAAATGTTTACATATACAGCTTTAGATAAGTATAAATAAGTATATACATAGCACACAAAATAAATATTTGAAATTTTTAGCTTTATGTTTTCTTTCAACAATATCATAATCATTAAGCATAAACAAAGCTTCAGCATTTTCCTATCATCAGAAATGTTAGCGTAATTTTTCTTTGAATACCCAGTTGTATTGAATCCTTATTTTTCTCTAGAAAATTTTTGTCCAGCTGAAACATGAAATGGAAAATTCTCAGGGACCTTCTGGATGTCTTATAAAGTTGTCTCCACCTGCTATACAGTTATTGCAGTAGCTAAGAAATGTGCACATATTTAAATCTACAAATTTGATTTTGGTTTTAGGGCTGAATAGTTTCACCTCTGATACCCCCTTGACATCAATTTTCACAAAACTGTGTAGTGAAAATACTCAGATTTCTTCAAATAATTCAAGTAAAGCTTTCAAAATAGTGCCACATGTATATTATACACAATCTATTTTGGAAATTCCGAACTCTATTTAGCATGCAAGGCTTATTATACTATAATAACATGCTCCTTTTTCATAAATATTAAAAAATATATAGGTTTATATAATCTGATTAAATAAAAGACCACAGGGACTGCTTTTTGAAAAAGAGCAAACTATTAAAATCAAACTATTACAATGTCTGGTTGAGTTATATTATCTCATATTGAAATTAATTCTGGCCAAATAATCTAGCAGAAATATCAGTTATTTTCATTGATTTCCATAATGTTATCAAGTCCATTCCACTCTAATGGCAGTAATGGCAAGTCTAACGTTATTTCAGATTTTCCTGAAGTTGAAGACTTTCTGGCACATATGGAAAATTGTGAAGTTCAGTTGATTTTATGAACATTTGATTTGCAAATGCCAAACTCATTGTGTTTGTTATGTTTTTCTAACTCCACTATTCTCTTATAAAGATAGCATGTAAAACCAAGCTATATTGTGATAATCTTTTCAAGAGTGCTAACCATGAAAACAAAACCTTGCTTCTCACTGTAACCTCTTCTACTTGTAAAACATAATGTAATGTCTTCAGTAGTCTGCCCCAGAATCTAACACATAGTTCTATCCATAATTTTTATGTGTAATTTTTTAGAATTCTAATCACACAAGCAAAAGCCATTTCTTCTATTTTTATTTGAATGAATGACAAATGGTCCATTTGAATTGACAAAGGCTCCAACCAGAGCCTTTGAAACCACTATGCAGACATTTTTGTTGATGCTCAGACTGTATGCACAAGTTGGAACCTTAGTGCTTATCCCAATGTGGTGGATATCACCCCAAAAAAAGAAAAAGGAAAAAAAAAAAAAAAAACATGACCTTGATGCCTTCTAAACACAAAAGACCCATTGTCTGGAATTAAATTTCTTTCAATTAATCGACTAATACTGCAAAACAAAAATAAAAATAAAGGAATGTTTCATCCACACACCAGAGTGTTTACACAACAGGCAAAGATAATGGGGAAACATATATGAAAAGTTATATAAACTAGAAAGTTGTACAAGCTGCCACAGAAATAGAATGAAGAAAAGTTTTCCTTCTCTTGATAAGCTTTACAGACAAGAGGTTTTAGGCTCAATACACAGATTAATTTAACAGACATAATGACGTGATTATACTTGTTCTTAATGCTAATGAAACTAAGGTATCCCATTTATTTCCCCACTCAGGTAATAAGATGTTAATGAAAAATCTTTATTAAATAAAGGCACATCATATTTTATACGGGGTTTATAAATTGTATAGGATGGATTTTTGGCTCTCCTCCTACATCACATTGACGGCTAAGTCTAACTGTGAAAGCATCCACCCCAGAACGATCTCTGCTCTCCAGGACAAGTGGGACAAAAAGGCTCATCAACATATTGCCCCAGGCTAACCTTCACCAGAATGGAAAAGCTATCTTCACATCATGTAATGTTTTGCCAGGATCTCTTCCAAACCCCATATGGTGTCCCTCTGTGGTTGAAATATATTTTTATTGTATATTTGTTTCCAGTAATGTCAGGGCTATATTAAAGTAGATGTATGTCACTTGAGAGTATGGGTGCAGTAATTAATAGCATAAGATCTCCACAGATGATGCTGGAAGACTGTGGAGGGCAAAGAGCCAAGTAGATGCGATTCAGACCACAGTGACTACCAAGACTGATCCTTAGAGAGCTTCCATCAAAAGACTTTTAGATAAACAGTATTTGCTCAAAAAGGGAACCCATAAACAAGGTGATATGTGACATGCATGTGACTGATGAGGGAAGGAAGTGGGAGTCAACATGAGAGCTGGATTGTCTGAAGCTGCAGAAGTATCCAGCCTGTCACTCAGCTAAGAAGGAGTTGCATTTCTTCAGGATAATACAGCCCCCCCAAATCCATTGACAGGTCACTGCAGGTACATCGACACTCACGACTCGGTACTTTAGAATGACTCTTTTTAGGTGCAGGCTTCCTTTGCCTCTATACCTGGATTCCTGTGTCATTCTGGACAACTTTATTGTGTACTCACTATACCTGAGCCAAGACTGAAACTCTACTTTAGGGTCTCATCTAGACGTCACCACGTGCAATGTTGATGCAAGACCTCCTAGCAGTGTGTTCTCTACACATGCGCAGGGTATTAGTAGTGACAGCTAAGCAATCTGGGAGGGCTGTACAAAAATATGCTTTGCATTGCCTATTAGGTACAGCTGCACAGTGTGCTCCTACAACCAACAGTTGGTGCAAATTTCATTGCTGGTAAAGATGTACTGTGAACATATGGTCTTGTAATTGCAATGGAAAATCAAACCTTGCTTCTTCCCTCTTTGTGCAGCACCAGCCAGCAACATAGGTGCATCCTGTGTGACTCCATTTGAAGTTTTAACTATGTTTCAAAGGAGAATGTTGTTTTTTATAATTTAATGAAGTGTAGTGATCCAAACTTTTATTAACAGTTAAACCTGCTCAGTCCTATAGGGATAAACCTTTTTTATCCAAATGCCCATTAATGACACCAGAATGCACATGGTATCATTTGAGATGTATCCATACATCAGGAGTTTGCATTTCTTTTGATGTAATTAGTTCTATTGAAAATTTTAGTAGAATAGAGGACAAAACAGTTCTTCACAGAAGGAGTATTTAATAATAGGACTTGTTTTCACAGTCTGGCAGGCAATTCACTGATTGCACCACTAGGACGATTCTGTTTCCCATGTCCTGAATACAAGACAGGCTTGTGGAAGCCTTGCTCTAGCAAGGATTTGCTAAATTCAGGAACCTAGCTTTACAGGAGGCAATCTGGATTTTGCTGGCACATAATCTTGCCTGACCAACAACAGAACACCTGTCTTTGGTCTTTCCCAAACAGATGGTGTTGGTGCTTGAATGTGTCTAAAATTTTGTTTCTGGCTTTGCACCCAATTCTATACTATTTTCACATTCCAATGTGCTTCATTTTAGCCCTTTACTCTTTATTTCAGCGCATATTCATGATACCCCTAGTCCAATTTACCATTCATACCTTTTTTCATTTTTGTTCATTTTGTTTTGCTCAGATGCATATAGACTGAAAAAAAACCTCCGAAATGAATAGAGCCATAAAAACTGAAAGGAGAAAAATAAAATGTCAGCTAGAGATTATGATCCTGTGAGGAATAAAAAGGTAACTTATAATAAACTTTCTATAGAAGTGGAAAGGCTGATGTTCAGTCAGGAGCTCCTGAACTATATTGCCCCATATAAAAACATGAGGTAGCAACAAAAGAGAAGCATTTTAGCCAAGTTGATATTCAATGAATGTACTAACTGCTTTTGTGGAATTGCAGTGTTCTTCAATATGTTGCCTTTATCACACTGAGACCTGCATAAAAATGAAATGTCATACTCCAATACACTTCTAGTCAGTCATACAGTTTATTTTCTTGTCCCCTGATAGAGTTCACAAATTTAATAACTGTCCTTTATCCTTGTCTCAATTCTCTTTCAGCTTCCTATTCACCTTCTCTCCTGGCTAGGAGGAAATGCTTCATCTTCCTACAGCAATCATAATAGAAGGGAGAAAAGAAAGGGAAAGGGTGATATCAGCTACCATATAGAAATATATGAGGGGTGATTTCAATGGTCAAAGAAGGGAAAAAAATGTTTTTCATTGCTACTCTGAAGCACACAGTTTAACTCTATTAGACATTTGCTGCCTGAATTAATCGAGCATTTTGAACTGAGAAGTTTATTAAGATTCTTATTATCTACACTTTATATTTTGTGTGGAAAATATAATTTATTCTTAATTAAAAATAATGGGGTTATTTAGGAGAAACTGCTGATAACATCAACATGATTTTTCACATGATTAAAATATCGAATGATGAATTTTTGCCTTTCTGTTTTGATCTTTGTGACTATAATTAAGAATGACTCTGCAGGTTTCCACATGATCTCTAAATGACAATGACAAGATCATTAATAGGTATCTATTCCTGCCAGAAGGGAAGCAATTCTCACAAATGAGAATAAACTGAATTTTAATTCAGATTTTCTCTGAATTGAAAGTGCTAAAAAATTGCTAGTACTACCTGATATTTTGTCAGATATTTGTCTCACTGACAATACATGCAACCTGTAAGAGCAAAGCCCTGATGCTTTGAGGCAATGAGCAATATTAGTATGTGAAGGGGTAGGTAGTGCCTTTACAGCTGAGAAGTCTCAGCTCAGAATATCACTGGACAACATTTTTTTTTCACGTGTAATATTAACATGGGGTCCATTAAAGCCACTTTAAATTAATGTAAATCTTTCTACAGATTTTCATGGGCCTTGAAAACAGATAAATCTTGTGTCTTCATGAATTTTGCAGGAAGGGAGCTTGATGGAAGAACAGAAACAGGGGATGGTTAAGCATTATTTGGCTAAATAAAAAGACCATGAGGTAAAAAGATAAAAAAAAAAATTGTAAATGTGGGTAGGTGATAGTCTGGGCATATGAATAAAAGGAAAAACAGGAATGAATCACAGGACAGAGTGCTGCTTCAAACTAAAGGAAAAATACGACAATAATACTGAATTACCACATATAAGAAGGAAATGAAAGCTCAGAGTGAAAAAAAAAAGTTTCCGTAGGTGGAGTACAAAGTAGGAAACTAGAGAATACGAAAAGGAAAAGCTGGAGGAAAGATGAAGCAAACTGGAGGAGAGATGAAGCAAACAATACATAGCATCTGGAGAGAGGAATAATGCACAGAGCATATCTGTATTTCACAGCTGTATTGAATATGCTACAGGCTAATACTCTGGTCCCTTCAGAAAGAAAAGACTGGATCTGGGAATGTCAGATATGTAGTCAGATTATTTAAATGCTACCTCTCCTTTCTAGTAAAGGAGACATCAATTTATATTTGTGATCCAGTAAAAGGCATTTCTATAGCTGCAGAGATTTAGCAGCAGGTACTAAGGTTTTGAAATTCCAGGTCCCCAAATTCTGGATTTTTTTTCTTCCAATTACCTCTTATATAATATATGTTATATATATGAAAATGAAAAGGAAATTAATTTATTATCTGTTCTCATTGAAGGCTCAGAGCAGCATTTTTCAACATCATAACCTACATTATCAGCATTTTTCGGTATCATAACGTATCCTAACTGCACTATAGTACAAACTCACTTTCAGCCCCATGAAAGTGTCAACATATCCCGTTAAAATAATAGTATTTAACTGAGGGGAAAATGATTAGAAGACAAAATACTTTTGGCATTTCCACTCCTAGAAAACATGCCATCATTCTCCCTATAATTACTTTAGGTTAGACATTGTTGACATTTACTACATGAAATAAAACCAGCAATAAAAAGGAAATATCATGAAAGGTACAAATCTAAAATAAATAGGATACCTTGTATCAATATTTGCTAAAAATATTGATTTATTTCTCGAAATGTTATTTATGTAAAAATACATACGATTATTTCATTAGGTTAGCAATCTGTTGTTCTTATTAATCAAAGATAAAGTTGTACAAATTACTACACTCATTAATTTCCTCCCATCTTAGAATTTGACACATGGCCAGTGAGACATCCACAGAAATGCTCTATTTGACCTTAGTGGTTTCTGCATCGGGACGATATATGCCCAGTAGTGGAAAGAGAAAGCTTTATATAATGTCCTGAGCTATGTAAGGGAGCTGTAGTCAATGCCATATATGTGTGCATGAGTAGAAGTTGTTGGGGTAAGAGCTGTGTGCCCAGATATCCATACATTTAGATTTTTCCATATGTTGCAGCTTCCCTTTCTAGCAGTGTCACTGGGCAAGGGCAAGCACATTGCTACAGGCACAGGAGGGAGTTGTCTTGGTCCTGCTTTCTCTGCCCATAACCTCAATGGACCCTGAAAGCCACTAAGAGTCTCCTTGTGCTGCCACATGCTCAATGCAGATGGTATCATCAGAGAATACATTGGCAGACACTCACAAGCACATATTTAGCATGTGCAAATGACAATTTTTTTAGAAGCTTGTAAGTCAGCCAAAGACAGGTGTCCTTCACACAGACAACCAAATAGCTCTCTGACCTCATGTTGACCCTACTTTCAACTTCTCCATCTCCTTAGCACCAAGATGCTGCTTAAAATATGAAAACACTAGTTTTCTACAACAATGTGATTTATTTCCAGAAGAGGAGAAATATTTCTCCCTAATGTCCCCTTCAAAGAATACTTAAACTATTTTAGTTGAAATTAAAAAATATTATATGCTTAGCCAAAAATGTCATTACCAACTCAACCAACAACATAAGAATAAGAATATCCACATTGAAAATGCATTTTTTAAACATTTAAGCAGCTTCAGTAGGCATTGTCAATAATGGATTCTTTTTTGCCAACAATGAATTGTTGTCAGTTTAAAAAGGGGCAAGTGAATGAGGACACCAGTTCACACAGATTGAGATAGGGCTCAGTCAATTTAAAGGGATGTCTGACAAAAATTCAAAGCAATATGTGATGTTTCAATGAAATGAATGCCTGAAATGTCCCATTAATCCAGCTTTGATTTATGAACTGTCTTTTCAAAATCAACATTCATATCTCTATGAGGTTTATAATATATTTTAAATATATTGTTAGCCCCACGAACATTTTACAGACAAATGAAGAAACTTATATTCATAAGAATACTTAATTATAGCTAAGCCAACAACTTTCTCAAACCAGCATCTTCATAATGGCTTCTTGTTTAGATAGCAATTTCCAGTGAAGAGTAAATGAAACCCCAAGGAATACTGTATCTCCAAATTGATTTTTCAGTTACTCAGCTGTTGCATCCATGGATTTTGATTATCTCAGTCTAGAATGCTTTAATTTATAATGAATACTTCTTATTCTGAGTAAGCAAAAGTCTTTACTGCTGGAGTCCTCACTACAATTGTCAATTAGGAAAGAATTAGTAGAGATAAGGAATAGAACAGATAGAGCATAAGGACACACACAGAACATGGTGATGAAAGACATTTTCTTTCCTTCCTCTCTGCTTTATGAAATGTTAGATTCTGCCACTTGGGAATAAATATATCCACTTACTATATTGATCTACAAGCTGAAAAAAATAGAATTTAACATATTTATCTGAACATATGAATTTGTATCTTACTTTGAGCATATGCTATATTTCCTATTCACACTAGAGATTTTTGTGATAATAGTTTCTCATAATTTGTATGCCAAACATATTTGAAGATGATTTTCACATATGGAAGTAAGGCTGGATGACATATACCCTTAATCAGATAATGTGAATTTAATCATATTTAAGTAATACATTTGGGTGAAAACATGGCTCCAGCAAAGCCAAATTGTAATACTTTCACCAACACTGCCAATACCATCAACTTTGATTACAAGATTCTTTCACTTAGAACAAAGAATGAAAGAGCAAGCAAGCCATCTGGCATCTACAGTCAAGGTAAAGAAACCTTTTTCCAAAAATTTTTATTGATTTTCTATGTGAGCATGGACAAGCTAACTAATGCAAATTTTCCTTTCCAAGATATCAAACTGGGAAGATGACATGGATAGTCAAAAGTCTTTTGACTGGTAATACTTTGCAAATAATCCTTACTCTGGAAAGGGTTGGTTTTCAGTAATGGGCAAGTGGAATAATATTTAGTCAAAACACTCCCTAAAGCATATTACAATTTAGGTCATGCTTCAAATAAATATACTTGCATCCATGTATCTATGCCACCTTCTATATATACCTGGCTTGGTCTCATGGTATGCGTACGCGGTGCAGCGTAGCACTGCTCAGAGACTCCCGACCTATCTTCCTAAGAGCTGGGGCAGCAGCAGCGGGAGTACAACCCCAGGATAACAAACACTCTGCATCTTCACAGACCTTTTTCACCAGCCTGTAGGATCACGCAGCCCAGCCTTGTTCCCTCTGCCCTGCTGGGCAGGGAGACCGCTCAGCTCAATGGTCAGCCTAGAGCAGAGGGGAAGCCCCACACAACCGAGGACTTATTCCTCACTCCTCAGTTCTGTTTGCACTTCTTGTGAGCCAAGATAAATTCTTATTCCAGAGAAAAGGCATGTTTTGGGGTCCAAATCAGACAGCTAGTCCTCTGGTTTGTCTGTAAGATCCTCATTTCCCAGAGTACAACAAATGTGAAAATCCTGGATTGCTCATCCAAAACATTTCTGAGCATTTTTACATTTGATTAGGCTGGTATAATTGAAAGATATGACTGCATCGCAGAATGAGTGCAGTAGTTAAAGGTGGAAAAGACTACAGCTTCACCTTCTTGCAGTATAGCATTTTCCTAGAGAAAATGTACCAGTCCCAGCTCCAGAACAGACACTTTCCATCTCCTAGTTGCCATTCAAAGACCTGAAAGACATAAAGCTAAAAAAAAAAAAAAAGCCACTGAAAAGGAAGCTCTCTGGTTCATGGTTCAGACGGGAGTGAATGTGAGCTATACAGTCCCAGTGTAGGCTTGAACTTGTAAAGCTTTTCCCTTAGTTGAAAAGCAAGAGCACTGTCTTTCAGGAGTAGTCAGACTAACAGTTGCCTTTCTTTATAATCACATAATGAATCTCTCTTTGTACTACAAGTTTTTTAGAAAGGTGCATGATGGCATCTGGTCACAAATTACTGGATAGTCTCTTTAAAAGAATTACATTCCTGCAATATAAAAGAATCCCCACAATACAGGTCAAGGTAGAAGATGCTATGTTCCTTTATAGAAACCATTAAGGGTTGTATAGTCTGGTTTAAAGAGCATAATATGCAGAGCACAGAAATAAAATATAAATCTGTTTTATATACATTATATAAAAATGTGCCAGATTATATGGAGGATGCTGCAGAGAGATGCTGATGTATTACATTATATCATCAATCAGAAACAACTAGCTAGTACTCTAAAACTTGGAGAAAAAATATTCCATTTAAAATGCTCTGAGTGGAATATTTCTGTGTAGTGCTTTAGACAGAGGCTGCTATAATGACTTTCAACACAAGAAGTACACAGCAGATTTCCTAACGGATGAAAATCCCCCTGCTACATATGTACAGTCTCCATCCAATTTCACACATCCAAAGCCCGAGAATCTGTCTTCATGCGGTATAAACTTCGTCGACATTTTATAGGACAGGACTAATCAATTTCTTCAAATACACCCATGCCAGTTAATTAACTAGATCAGAAATTCTCTGTCAGAGACAGATGCTGATGTTTATATCTCAATGCCCAATTCCAGTTTTACACTGCTATGACCCAACCCAAGACAGACTATGCTGTGAACAGCTAGTTAAAATGGTAGCACTCTTTTCAAATAGATAAAGGAATACAAAACTTTAAAATGTTTGCTGTACATATCATATGAAAACCGTAGGACCGCTCAGTAGGGAATGCCAATGATAGAGTAACTTAATGGGGGTTCATATTTTGTTATTAGAAGAAATCAAACTTGAAAGGAAGACTATACTGCAAAATGAACAACGATAAAAATAATAACTTTCATGGGTTTATTTCCTGCAACATTTTATTTTATTTTTCTGCTATGGGTTTTAATTCTCAAGCACTTCAACTGTGTCCTATTAGAGGACAAGATGGAAAAAAATGGCAATGGTAAAGAAATAGGCTAAAATTAAGCACCCTATGTTAAGAATGGTTATACAAAGCCACTCCAGGCACTTGACAGATTTCTGGCTGACATGCAAGCTAGAGACCTGCCATGCAGGTGCCAGGAGAGCATTCCAGAGCTTTACACGCTGCGCCAGTGAATACTGCCTGATGTCAGTTTTCCTGTCAATGTCTGCTGTTTCTTAGTTAGAAAACTATGCCACTGGTCAATTAGACTATACATCTTGTGTCTTTAATATCTTGTTTAGATAAACAAGTTCTTCTACCCACCAGAATCTTCAAACTTATAGTCCTGAAGTAGCCCATCCGAGGATGTTTTTCTTTAGCTTAGTGCAAGCAAAAATATCTTTCTCTTCTCAGTAACATATTCACTTGGAAGCTCTCTGGAAGTCCTGATTAAAAACTAAATAACAATATCTAATGAAAAGTAAAGGATGGTTAAAATAAAGTGAACAATAACACTTATAAGAATTATACATATACATACACCTCCAAGTAGGTCTAGTATTCAGTTTAATAGAGTTTCAAGCCAGCAAAATCCATTAAATCTGTCCCACTGCTTTATTACCTTCATCCCATCACTTCTACATTGAACTCAGTGACTAATGTTCGACCAAATCATAGTTACTTCTGAATAATTGTATCATCCTGCAAGTTAAACATGTTTAATCTGAAGTTACCAAGTTAGGAAGAAGTTGTCACATTTCTTGGTGACTTAATCCACAGTGACTCATTCTCTCTGTTTTCAAAAGGAAAAAAAAAAAGTCCTACCTAATCTTTTTTTTTTTAATTTCTCTGGTTTCACTTTCCAGGCACTGGTTCTTGTTTAGTATTTCTTTGCAAAGTTTAATAGCTATTTACTAGCCAGTCACTCCTCTGAATCAAATTATGCACTGCAACTGAGTCACATTTCAATCTTCTTGACAAAATTAAGCAAGTCACAGCTGTAAGATTCCCCTGACATTTTTGTCTGAGGTGGCTTTTGCAATCCTTCTTATCATTCTTTTCAACATCCTTTAAGCACAATGCGATATATCATATGCCAAGATAAAAAATTGGCCTGCATCTACTCACTCGCTGCTCCCACATTTTCAGTTCTCGAAAGTCATGCAAAAATTTCAGAACCACACAGAGATTCAGTGCTCCTTAAAGGAAAGCATAAAACCAAGCTGTGACTCAAAACAAAACAGGTAGGAGAGTCATGAGAGACGTCTTAATACCCAAGTAACGCACCATGTAAAACAGGAATAGGTACCATTTCAGTGGGAGTGAAAATGTCCTTAACCAACTTGGAAAACTTTTTTCCAGCAACCGCAGTATGAATATCAGCTGTATACATATTGCATAGGATACACCGAGAAGAAAACTTTTGATTGAAGACATTTTGATGACATAAAAGTACATTCGTTAACAGAAATGCCATGGGATACATGGATATCAGTAGGAAAGGCTCCCACTGTGCTTTGGATCAGGTCTTTTATACACATACAGAACAAAGAGGACCTCTGTTTTTTGTCTAGAGTAAAATGCTCAAGTCTTTCAGTAGCTGGGTGAAACTCATTTATCTGTCTCAGTGGGATAAATGAGCACTCCTATTAAAAAAGAGAAAGATCACTCGGGGCCCTTTCCAACATCACAAGAAAGTATCAGCTTCACATAGTCTTTCCTCTGATTTAAGATTTTTAATGAAGAGATGTTTCTTTATCAGTATTGTCTTGCTTGAATAATGAATATTTTCCTCTTAAAGTGAATTCTATTAAAACAGTAGCCTCCTTGGAGATTAAATATGAAGCAAACACAGAAAACAGCTGCACTTGCTAATCAATACAATGTATATAGGTAATGAAATGTTTTGCTACGAGAAAAAAAATGATGGAAAAATGGTTTTGGATTGATCTGAGAGAGAAGCAAAGCAATGCAGCAGTTTTACTAGTGTCAGCACATCTAGTTGCTCGGCTCATGAAGGGCTATGCCATTTTGCATAAGCCATTATCAACTGTGCACTTTCATGTATAATTATTGGTGAGCGCTCATATAGCAATATGTCTCTTGGTATCTTGTAATCTATATTTCGTTCGCATTTAGGCTTGTCTGTAAATGATTCACACTCAATGTCATCAGAATGTTTTGCCACCGTTCTGCATAAATCTCATCCATAGCTGATGAAACATCACTGGACTCTGTTAAATGGACTGTAGTAGCTTCTTTGCTTTCAATATAAAAAGGACATGCATAAATAAGAGCAACTGTCACATGTAATACAATCAAAAGATTTGTCATATTGTAAATATTCTGCTGAGAAGCTGAAGGGAGCGCAAAGTTGGTTCTTGTGTAGTAAGTATTTCTCATCTATGTTACCAAACCAGGTTCCCATAAGCTTAAAGAAGGTGCAACCAAGGTCTGTTTACACTGTGGTCATCTGTGTGAACAGAAAAGATGGCTTCAGACCAGTTCTGATTAAACAGAACTGTTCATTAAAGTTGTCTGTATTTGGAAACTCTTTCTTGCAAGATCAGCAGAGAAGACTGGGACAGAATCAAGGAGAATGGACTGACATTTTAACGACTTTCTCTTTACTTGGGAGAGCAATCTTGAGCAGAACTGATTGATCTATTCATTACAAATAATGGGACTAAACTGAGAACTCAGCTGCTTTCAGCTTGGCACAAAACCTAGTCGGAAAGGAGGGAATATTTAGGTTCTTTCAATTAGGGATGCTATTCTGCTACCTCATTCTATGAAAAAAAAAAAATCCTAAAATATGAAGAGGTTTGCCACTTAAATATTTATTAACCCATGCATGTTTTTTAAAAACTAATAGTTGTACCATATTTAGGCCTGTTTTCTCACTTCGTATTTCAGCCTCAGCAATACCACCTAACAGTGAGTTCACATGCTGACCTTGATTGATTTGATAGGCCTATGTCCACCCATCCTTGACAATTATTTGCAACATCATATTACATTCTATTATAAGGAATTAAGATAAAGTAATGGCCTAGGGTTAGACCATTTCTAAACAGTATTAATTCACTGATTCTTTCAGCTTCTAAAAGTTAGGATTATTATTTTTAAACAGTATAAAGAGAAAAAGAGAAAGAGGTAAGAGAAAAATACAAAGCAAATAAAATGCACAACCCTAAATACTATAAAGTTCAGCATAGTTCCTCAACAAAATTGTATAAATCTCATTATAGTTCTCTCTACCCTCTTCTTTGTCCTAAATAATTCATATTCTTTCAATCTTTCTATATACCTCATCTAGTCTTTATTCTCAGGATTCTCGTAACTTTTTTATATCTTTCTTGAAATTCAGTGCTCTGTAACAGGAAAATAAAGGTCTCCTACATATTACAATGGCATCTTTTTCACACCAGCATGGTAGTCTTGACTCATGCCCATGTTGTGAGTTGTAATCACCCTCAGAATATATTATGAAGAGTTATTACTTACCCCAGAGTTGCCTGTCCTCTATTTGTGTGTTGAATTAATCCTGTGAGCAGCACTAGTCTATTCAGGACAATATTTAGAGTGCAACCTATACTCCAATTTAAATGTGTCTTATATTACACCTCATATTCTTAAAAATCTGTTCCAAATGGAAAATCCAGAGAAATATTTCCACAGGCTTAAAGTGAAATTTCCATTATAAAAGAAGCTATTTTAAATAATCACTCTTACACAAGAGCTAATTTTACCTGATAATATTGTTTAAATTAACAAATCACTGCTATGAAGAAAAGGGAAGAAAAGAAGAAGGAGGGGGAGGAGGTGTCATTTTCAAATGTCTCTGATAGTTGCAATACTTTATTTTTGCTCTTCTGGTATTACAGACCACTAAGCAGCGATTTTTTTTTTAGCTGTTAAATCAGTAGTTTAATGTATATATAAATTATGCCTATCTATCCCAGGGAAATAGCATCCATATGTGGGGACTGATGGCAAGTAATGAAGTATAATGCACTCCTTCGTATCTGATCCAATTTTATCCAAAAAAGAAAAAATATTTTCTTTAGTAGTTCAACAGTTCTGTGTTAAAATCTTCATTCCTCACTACATATATATTTAGCCTACCTTGTGAAACTATAAACATTGTGGAAAGGGCATATGGGTAAACTTAACAATGTATTCCAGCTTCACCCTTTTTCTTTCACATCTCATATGCACAATTACTGTGCTCTTAATCTACAACTTTCATCAAGTATACGTCCCTGGAAATAAAGGAATGCATTTTTAAACGGTTTTTCAACTTAAAAGTTGACAATTCTTTTTTACTGTATATGTTTGCACCTGAAGCAAAGTGATTATAGAGTAAAACTATGGAGTTAATAGTTATGTTTATTACACTATATGCCATACAGTAAAAAATATATTTTTATTTATATGTTATCCCAGCTAAGAAATTTTTCCCTCCTTAAAAGCCCCACAGATTCAATGACTTAGCTTTTTCACTGCAGAGTTAGATGACTTGTCCTCTTCAGCCATCCTCTCAAACATTATTTGCCCAGTTGGTTATTTATTTTCTCCTGTTGGCATCAGCCTGCCAGACTGAGAGGGATTAAGGACACTGTTACAGGTACTTGTAAAGTTGGATTTGTGTTACTATAGAAAATGTAGTAGAGGATGGCAGACAGCCAGGCAACAAGAAGAAAGTGGATGTGTCTGGTATGACGCACAGTAGTGCTTGAAAAAAGACACAGCTACAGTTCTGTTCCCCACTGCTGCTGCTGAGAGCCACTTTCCTCTGACTTATAACATTTCCACCATTTAGCAGAAGATATTTCCAATGCTGTTATAAAGGAGAAGTTAAAAGACTAACTGCAAGCTTATTTGTCTTCTAAGTCCTCATCTCATGTACTGGTGTTAAACCAACAGGTATTGTTTGGATATATCTGCAATTCTTAATCTGAAGCATCATTCCAACATTACTTTCATTACTTTCATTTACGTAGAGAGTTCATTACTCAGATATATCTCCCCAAATTCTCAATTCCAAGTAAAAAATAAAAAACGTAAAAAAGTAAATAAGAAATAAAAGAAAATAGAAGTTATAAGGAGAACTCATATAGTTAGATTGCTTTTAGATTTTTTTTGGCCTGTCCCTTAATACTATTTAAGTTTACAGCTCATCTGCTGGTCTCTCCTTCATGGTTAATTCCAGCATATTTGCTGCCAGAGCTACAATTGTTCATGCTAATACTGCATGAAAATAGGAAAGATAATGTATTACATACAGTTGTCACTTGTAAGTTTGCAGGTGATATTAATCTTCAATTTAGTTGCTTCTGATACTACCGGCATTCGCTTCATTTTCCTTTCTGAATAATAAGTAGAAAATTACAAATTTGAATCTCCATAAAAAATGATAGATCGGTAACTACTGTAGTCATCAGTCTGAGCAACATAAGTGTATTGACCTTTTGATGTATCTTTATAAATGTTTAGATGTAGGATTTGTATTGCCATATACCTATAAAAATAAAAAAAATAACTATTGTAAGGCAAAATAAGGTATTACAGAATTGTACAGTTTATAGAGAAGAAATAAAGGGAGGGGATTAAAGCAATCTATGCTCATTACTAATGTTTTCTCCATTCTATTTCCACAAAAAGGTCCCAATTCTGAGCGCCTCCTTTCTCTACCTATACATATTCTCAGAAACTAATAAGAACAACTTTACCCAAATTCAAAGAAAGAAGCACAACAGCTCTGCAAAAAGTGATATGTAAACTAGAGATATTTCACTTAATAAACTGAAGTACCTGAAAAAATCTAGAGAGAGCATTATAGACTAATTGACCATGACAGAATTTTCATTCAAGCTTAGCACCTCATGAGTTCCTGTACTACATGATGCAGAATGAGGAGATTGGAAATCTGGGTTGCCAATTTCCAAACTGATGTTTTAGTACACCGTTTTAATGGAAATTTGGGGGGGTATAGTGATTTGTTCCCCTCTAATGGAAATTATGATATTTTGTATGCATCAACTGAATATTCATTGACTTGGAAAATAAAAAAGAAAGTGGGAGTATTGTAAAGCCTAGTGTTTAGTGAACTTTTCTTATGCTGCTTTTTAAAAATATATTTTACATTAAATGGACTCTGAATCCATTCTCACATTCTCTTATTGGCTAGTCCAATTAAAATAATGATGCTAACTAAACTGTGAATTACTTAAACTACAAAGCTATTCTAAAATCTGAGGACTAGAGTATTTATTTATAGCCTTGTAGATGAAAAAAACTATTAGGGTCATGACAACGTTCTGGGTGACATTCTTACACACTGGATAATACTTTATCTTTCTGTTTTTTTATGTAAAGTCTGGAACTAATAACTCTTGAGCAGAAGAAAACTGCGATCATGGACTTCATGGGGTTAAGACAGATGCTTCTAAGCAATTTCAAAAGCCTGATTTACCAGCAGACTGCTCAACCCACTTGCATCTGAAAATAGAGGTTAGTTGCTTTTCCTTAATTCTGCTTAGCAGGAGATTTCATGCCTGGAGTAGCACTATGGTTTCTACTAACAAACAGTGCTCCAATGCAGACTTCTGCAGTGCCTAAACTCTTTTGCAGTGCTAGCACCGAGTACCCTTAAATTAGCTTTGAATGTGACTTCAGCACCTTAAGAATTATCCCTTTCTTTACTCTTCATCCTCTGTCTTTTGATCGGCAGACAGATTAAGTATTTAGAAGTTACTGTTAATGACAATTTGTTCATTAATATTAATTATGATTCAGATGCTTGAAGTCAGGTTTGGGAGTGCAAAGTTCGTTTTGCTTAAAGATTTCTGCTGATGTTTTAAAAAACAGTATTTAACTAGCTTGGGAGAAATTGTGCTTCATATTCCAAAATATGTGAATGCTTAAAAAATTTTACCATTAAACCTTAATTTCTGTCTCTTTTTATTCTAGCATTACCATTGTTCACTGAAGAAAACATTGTGTGAATCCTCTGCTACAACAAAGGCTGGTGGCATGACATTTCTATCTTTGGCCTTCCTTTAATTATGTTCCTTGCTGACCCTCTTGTGTGGAGCCAGTAGCAGAAAGCCCAGCTTTGATAGCAGTGTTTACATGAATGTTTGATAAGCATCTGTCAGCCCTTAGCACTCTACAAGACTATGTAACACAAAAGACATCCAGGGAACCCTGGAGCTTTTGGCACCTGAAAGCATAATCTGTGTGTTTTCTGAATTTCAAATGAACACAGAGATTGTTCTTTTGCAACTCAAAATGTAATTTATGTATTATTTACTATAAGAATATATTAATCAAAAAAGAAAAATGTTACTTTTTATAAAATGAGGCTCTGAGGAGCAAGGTCAAGATGTCTTTTATTGCATACTTGTTTTACGAAATTGTATTTGATCTCACTGGATTAAAAAAAAAAGACAGATAAAAATTGAATAGTTGACAAGACAATTGACTTCATGAAGCTGAGTAACGAACAATCACTTGCAAACATTTTGACAATTTCTGATTAGATTTTTCATTTCAACTGTGTTCTCAAATCTTTTGATTTGCTTTCTGTGAAAATTACAAGAAGCAAAACTCTGTTTGTACTTGAGTTAAAAGAGACTCTAAAGCTTAGCATTTGAGCTGACTTTTGGCCTCAGTACATGTAAACTACTTCCCAATACTACTCCCAATTCTACCAGTAGCCAGCTGTGCGACCTTGAATTAGATGTTTGCTTTTTCAATCTCTATGCCTTATATGCTGCTTTTCATCTTCTGTAACTCATCTGTAAAATCTCTGGGACTGGTGCTACACATGAAATTAACGTATTTTTACCCTTTTGCTCATTTTGTATTAGTCAAGCCATTTGGTTTTGAATCCAGAATCTGTATAGCCTTAATAGTCTGACAGGCACCTGAATTTAGCATTCCCTACCTTTCAGTAACCACCACTCTCAGCATGCATTCTGGATTGGAAACAACATGCAGCCAGCCAGCAACAAAACAAGTTCACATTTGTTTATTATCAAAACATCTAATATGTATGTGCATAGTACTTACTCCTGCACTTAGTAGATTAGGATGTCCAAAACTGCCAATATTTGTTTTAATTACACTGATTTTTATACAAGCAGCTTTAGAAATAAGGCAAAGTAGGCATATGTTCACATGTAAGACTGCTGAGAGAGTGGTAAAAGCCTGGTATTGCTTTTCATAGTGTCTTGAAGAGCCCAGACAACTAGTATCTTTAGCATGTAGTCTTCTTGTAGCGGTTGTCATTCTCTCACAACTATCACCTGTACACTTATGTCCATCAACAGCAAGGATTAACAAGTCTGGCTTTCCAAAGTCTTTATCTCAGCTCTCTACCTTGCTCTAACCTTGCCTTGCCTTTCCTTCCACTTATGCCTTGAGCGAACTCCTTCTGACATCTCACTGCATCTTTTTTTCCTAACAGGTACAGACCTGTTAAGACTGAATATTAATGATGAAAGAACCAGTTATCTTTGATGTCTTGATTTAAATTTTAAATTAAAAATCTGATTTAAATTAGATTAAATGAGACTCCCTTTTTTCTAAGAAAGGACAGCAGTTCCTGTGCTTGTCCTTGTAAGAATTCATGCTCCTGTTTGAGATCTTTCAAGGTCTAGAAGAGAGGAATAGGATAACTCCTTCGCCTTGCTTGGGAATTACAGTGCAGTTCTTCAGCAGGTAACATCTACGCTGACTTTGTTTAGATACGTTGACTGTATACAGAATTCCTTGCTTTACCAGGTATCGGGACAATCAGTGTGAACTACCTACATCTCTCCCTGTACGGGGCAAGGGAAAAGTTGACTGGGATTCGCAGAAGCTAACAGGGAGTGGAGACCTTTTGGAGCATGAAATGGCAAGCCATACACATCCAGATGCAGGAAAGTTCCTGGAGCTCTAGAAGATGTACAAGATGTAAATCCCCTGCTCCTTCAGAAATAAATGATGACTCCTGCACCTGTGTATTAATGAACAAGTTCAGCTGAATTCTTTGTGGGATTTTCATTTTGGTTTGGTTTGTTTTTTTCGTTTTTTATGAAATAAAAGCAAATTAAGTTAGCAGCTTTGCCAAGCAGCAGTTGGCTTTCCCAACAGCAGTTCCCAATTTATCTGCTGCTTGTGAGATTAAGTCACTTTAATGTAATCATGTAAAAACTGATGAAAATCCACTTGTGCCAATTAGAGAAGAAGTTTAAAAAATTACAAAAGGGAGAAAGAAGGAAAAAGTAATCTAATATTAACAAGCACTTAAAAATTCCACTCAGTGCTTCAGGTGCCATTGATTAGCCTTCCTGGCAAGCTGTCCTTTAGTGTTCCCAGTTTGAAGCCAATTGGCTTTTTCTTTCAGACAAGGACGTTATATGCTCAGTTCTGCTCACAGTGACACTGGTAGATACTAGGGGCAAATGTTATCTTCAAAGGAATTATTCTATTCACACCAGTGTAACTGGGATTAAATTTGGGGCCTCAAAGTTCTATAATAAAAGGTCAAAAGATTTAGGGGATTTGTATATAGCGTGTGAATAAATTCTGGAGAAAACATGTTTTTAAGACAGTGTTAGTTCTTTAGGCTGGTAGAAACAGGTCTTTAAAATCCTTTTTAAGTCGATCACAGATTTTCAAATTGGTTCATGTGCTTGTCAAAATATGCTCCTCTAAAATTAATTTTCTCTTTGAAGACTGTTTTCCCTAGTATTGTAATCAATTGAAAACATGCTAATTTCCACTCCCCAAGGCTAGATATCTATATTCAATCTTTTTAATACTTTCTAACACTATTATCTAACACTATTAACTTATCTCCTCTGCACATTGGAGTAAACACAGGGAAACCTGAGAGCAGAATTCAAGTATTTTGTAAAGCTTTTTCTCAAACAAACAATGAGAAAATTGCTAATTAATACTTTCCATTTTTGGGCACAAGCTGTGAAATTGCACAACTAGATGAAACTAATGAATCACAGAAACTCTCAATCTTGAGGAGAGTGTAATACACTAATATTTAGTACTTGTAAGTCCCAACTACATAATTTTTACAAACAATAAACTCATCAGAGTCACAAGTATCCAGATGGGCATTCATACTATAAGTTGCAGGTGCAAAAAATGCAAGTGGAAATTTTGCTGGTAGACTTGAAAATGAAGCCTTTCAGAAAAATGGTATTTTACATATTCAAACATAGAACCGTAACATGTCTATTAATGGAGTACCAGCTTGAATAAACAGATACGACCTTGTTTTCAGGTCCTTTCAGTTACTTGTCACTTTGCCAAGCTTGTTTTAATAGAAAATTCTCTCCTGAGAGGCTCAATACAAAATTTGGGAACACCACGTTTACCATCTAATCCCTATCAGACAGTAGGAATTCTGAGCATATTTAAAACAGGGCTAAAAAGGAGGACTTCCCTTGCAACTACTTTTTGTTTCTGGAGTGGAATGACATAAATGCATCTCTATCCGAATGATGCAGGACGCATTCCCAGCCATTGGGACATCATCGCCTATGCTAAGGAAAAGTCTCTGATGTAGCTTTGGCTCTAGTCAACTGTTAACTCTCTCAAACAATTGCTGTGCACAGCTGGGAGTTACCACAGCCAAGGACTGTCCCTATTAGGCGGTTTGGATGATGTCATCCTTGTTGGAAGGGGAAAGAGTGTAGTCGTATGGATGTGGGATGCTCCATTCCAGCTGGCCTCCGTGTTGAGAGCAGTCCTGGGAATGTTTAATTTATGAGTATAGATGTAGTCTGAAGCGCCAAGAAGAAGAATTGAAAACAGCTGTCCCATGTTCTCAGTGCCCAACCTGCCAACCATTGGTACTACAGAGAAGCAAGAACCTGCCAAAGTAAGACTCAGGAAAGAAAGTCTCAGACAGATGCTCTGTTCTCAGCTGAGTCTGAGGAGGGGAGGGATGGGCTTGTTAAGTTTAGAAACTTATTTGGGTGGGATGGTTAATGGAAGCAATGGTTAAGACATTCTCTGACAGGTAGACAATCAAGGTTTAAATTTATATTCTGTCTTATCTAGGCCAAACAATAGAGCATCTCATCCATTATGCCAAAAAAAAAAAAAAATCTCTGTAAAATGTTTCAAATTTCTCCCGTTTATGTTGTCCCACTTTGAAGAAAACACAAGATTATTAACTGGGGCAGGAGAGAGAAGGGCCACAAATTGAGGACAGGTGGTGCCAATATTAGGATGGCTGAGCACTCTGCTGTACCTGTGCTAAATGTTACCACAAACCAGCACAAAAACACTACACTCTAGTCTTAACACATTAAATTTCATATCTTCTTCTACAATCAGTAGATCTTCCCTTACACATAAGTTAGAGGATGAGACTAGATCTAAATGTTCTGTATACAAGATCATACTAATTTTTCAGTATTGCTCTTTTTTATTTTTTGATCGCTTGTACTTTCTGCAAAACTGCACATACATTATTTCCTTTGTATTACCCAGACAAAGGGCTTCCTTCATCTTTCTGACATACAAACTGTAGTATATTTAACTATGACCGTGTGTGCCTTTTTCATACAGTTAGAAAATATACCATCATTCTCTTTGACTTCAGCTTCTACTAGGGAAGTAGGAAAGAGCAGTGATGTTAGTGGGAGGTGTGGGTTCCCAGTAGCTGTGAAAATCTGTTCCTGAATTGTAGGGGCCAACAAAAAAAAAAGAGACAGCAGTGTATATTACTCATGAACATTAATACACAGATGTCTATTCTAACTACAAGTCAATCAGGCTTAAAATGAAATCTAAAATAATACAAAAATGTTCAAAAAACAAATCTTTTTGTCTTCTTCATTATCTCCAGTCTTATTTTATGGCTACACCAGGTGCCTCCAACAAAAAAACAAATGATGCTCTGATTCACTGAATCCTTGCTGGTCTGAAACAACTCACATTCATAACAATTACGATGTTAGCCCTACTGCAGCAGGAAGCACCTGTCCCTCAACTCATTTTTAGCTTTCTGTCTTTTGCCTTACAAAATACAGATTTTGTCAACCTCTTCCTATTGGGAGAATAATACGTAACTAATCTTTAGAAGCCAGCAAAACCACTGAGACTGAGCGCGGCAAAGCTCATCTCAGAACTCACACAACAACTGATGGCTCCTGCAGCCCAAGTTGTAGTTACCAGTGTTTTATCTTAAGTCAATGAGTCAGTGCATCTTGCTGAGAAACTATCTGTTCTGCTGACAAAATAACTCTTTCTGATGCTTCAGCGAAAAACCCTGAAGAAACACAGTCTTGTTTTCAAACCTTGTTTAAAGCTTAACAACACTGTGCAATAGGCATCTAGTGTTGTTTCTATTTCCATATACAGCAGTGACTCTTACGCTAGGAAAGTGATTTTCCCAGAGACACACACACACACAAAATGACAAAGTGGGGAACCAAACCTTGCAGTAGCAAAGTCTTTAGAGTGGAAGTCCTTCAGCTGGAACAAAAACTGGAATAATTTAAATCTATTGAGGTTATACTGAAATAGAATACAAAAAAATCAACTAAATAAAAAAGGGAGGGGGGGGGAATTTTACACCAACTTAATGTTTCACTTGAATTTAAAGTGTTTCTTATCTTTTCCTTCCTTTTAGCTTAATTCATCACTGAAAATCTTTAGTGCAATTTAAAAATGAAATACCAAAATAAATTTTATTAGCAGATGTAGATAGAAAGGAAACCTTCCATTGTAGAAATACTTACACAAATGTGCTTATTTGTTCATTTGTCTTATGGTGAACTTTTGCTGAATTAGGTTTATTGAAAATTACAGCCCAGTCTAAAATGCAGTTTTTCTTTAGATTTTGTACATCTTCACTGAAAATAAAATGTCCAACTTTGTTTCATGGTTCTAACTCTCATCCTATATTTAGGCCACTGAACTGTAGCAGCAGAAAGACAAGTGTTAAGAAAAAGAACATTGTGGTTCAGAAGATATAGGACTCATCTGCCAGCTTCAAGCTGGGACATCTGAAATACTTATTGGAGCTATAATTGCATGAGAGTTGAGAACTGTAAAAGTTGTAACAGTGAAGGAGGCTCAGATATTATTTTAATGATAAATGTAACAGGATTCATACTTTCATTTATTTATTATTGTATTCCTTTTTTTTTCTTTTTTTATCGTACTTTTGTCAAATATTTTATCAGAATACAGACTTACTTAAAAATCCCATTTTTTTCCTTCTTTGTTCTTTCCTTGTTTCCTTCTTTTTCCTTCTTTTCCTTCCTTTGTTTCCTTTCCTTGTTTCCTTCTTTCTTCTTTCCTTCCTTTTTCTAAAATACAAAAGGTAAAAAGGTAAAAGCTAAGAGAAATACTTCCAGATTACAATTCCTTCCTAGTAGCAATCTACTAAAAATGCATAAAAAGCAGGAAATATTGGAAATTTTTGTACTGTAATATATTTAACAGAAATTTAAATTAGAATCTTTACAGAGGAGATGGAGCCAATCTCTCCTAGAGTTTACCTTTGGCCAGTAGCAGAGTTTTAGAAAATACAAATAAGAAAGGGTGAGCTTTCCCTGATACACCCCACAGCTTTTAGGATATCTGCCCAACATCTTAAATGCTTCTTTCACACAGACCATGATTCATTATCATTTCATAAGTTCTCAACTCTCCAAAGAGTGAAATTTTCACAATTTCGTAATTGTGAAAGGACACCAAATCTGATCTAGAAAAAAATCTCAATCAGCTCTCTGGGGTTTCTCTAGTGAGAAGGCAGCCTTTCTAATGAGAAAGCTTAAAAATTAACAGACAATTCAGCGATGTTTTTCGTAAGGAATACCACATTCATATTCCACTTTTTTACATAGTTCTTTTCGCCTTTCTCGTCCTCCCACGTGGCATGCTGGAGCAGAAAAGCTCTTATGTCTTACTATGGGAGTGGATGTCTGACTGAACGGGTGAATTAATTCTGTACAGTACTGCACTCTGCAAGGATTCCTCAGTGCCCTCCATGCTACAAACTACTGTACTGTGCAAGGGTACTGCTGAATTCTCTGGCACTGCACGTCTTAATGACTTTCAGGGAGAAAATGATATTTCCTTGCATTTTGAGCCAGAAATGGCTGACGAAAAAACATAAACATAACTATGCGGTAGAGATTGAATACATACACTGGGAAAGAATGAGCATGTCTCTCTGCTCCTGCCCTTCACAATCCTTGAGCTCTGCAGCATACAGAAACCCAGCCTATCCTCGAAAGGGACACAATATTTTAAACAATACTATCCGGGGGCCATTCTTTATACATTTACCTATAAAGATGAGCAGACAGGTATTAAACCTATAACAGGTACTAAATCTAATATAATGAAAGGACTCATAGCAAATCTCCTTTTCAGGAACTATTGCAGCATGTCCTCGATGCAAGGCTTTACCACACAAACCTTGATTGCTCTGCCTTTCTTTGACCAGTTCAAATCCGTGAAAGGGCTGGTGTCCACTCATACCTATTTTGAACAAGCAATTTGACTTATCACTGGGTAGGAGAGATGTAAAGCACATTTTCCCAAGCAATGACACTTTTCACAATATACATAAGTTCTGGGTAATAATTTTCTCAGATACTCTCTATTGTGTAACTGACAAAAGCAGCATAACGTAAAGAACCATGATGCAGATCTTTCTTAGGAAAAAGTGATATAAATATATATATATACATACATACATTTAAAGCTGCCTTTTCTTTTCTTTCTTTTTAAGCAGACTTGTACTGGTTATTTAAAGCTTAGTGCAGGTTCTCCATGAAGTAATGTATTAATGAATGCACTCCCACATCACTTTCCTTGTCAAAAATGCTGCTTCATATGTCCTCAGTGTGACAAAATCATTTAGCTTCACTTTGCAGTTCTCACACTCTGAGAAATGTGCAAAGCAACATATTTGACAAGCAGTGCAACATGTAAATGAATCCATTGATCCCTATTAAAATTGCGATTCTCGATCACAGAGGCTAATATGAAGGAGCAGAAAAAGAACTGTACTGTACAATAAGATTATAAAATGAACTCATGTAAACCTTGGAATAAGTCTTACCGACCTTGCCTGAAGCTGCACAACCTTCAAAGAAATCTACACACCAAGATTTTAAATGGCCCTCTCATTATGAAATTTAAAATAAGACTTTTTGAGCAGAAGCAAAAATGTTCCACTAACTCTGGACACGTTTCTGACTCAGAGAGGTGAATACCATTTGACTGATTTCAAAAGGACTGTGTTCTTCAGATCAAAATTTGTTAACATGAAAAACTCTGAAAGTGATCTCTAAGCTCTGATCATGAATCCCTGTAAATATTCCCAGCTGCCTGGCATTTTACTGATTGTGATGCTCTCAGATTGGTTTTATATTGTTGAATATTAATTTTAGAGAAGGGCAAACATCAAAACCAAACTGGTTTAGATCCAATGTGCAGAGAGTAGCTACGCAACCCAAAGCTAAGTTATCATAAAATTTTATATAAAGCTGTGCTAAAGGTAAGGGTGATACACTATATGTTGTCATGTACGATTTCATTAGAATACTGTTCGCGTTTGCAGAATTAATTTTTCTCCGCTTTTATTCATAGTGTGTAGGCCATAAAGGCCAGTAATGTTCTGGCAACATTGTGAAAACCCATGGGAGGGTTGACTGGCTTATATATATGACATTACACCAATAGCTGACAATATTTATGACCTGAGGCTCATATTTGTGTTAGCTGTACAAAATTCCGCTTTCACATCACCAAGAGAGCCTTTCAGCTCCAGTCTTGGCACCATTTATTTGTAGGAGAGCAAGGACAAGAAAGCGCAGTCACAGACCGCAGACTCCATGCGTTGACCACCTCATTCATAGCCCTCATCTGCATTAGGAGACGCCAGACTGTGCTTCCTCACTGTCATCCCTGTCACTGTGATGCCCAGGGAGCCAAGAGAGCTTCAGATTTGTCTGGCTCCCAACCCCCACTTGTGGGTGACGGCAGAGACTGAGATTTCCTTAGAACTTCAGGACTTTAAAAATCTGAAACACAACCCATATGTCATGTTGTAAAAAATGCAAAATATGCTGGATCTGTAAAAGTGACACACCAGGCCATATGCTTCAGACAGAACAGCTTGCATACGTCTAGGCCACTACACTAACTTCAGGAACTGAAAACAGTGGCTAGTCTATTCCACACTTATCCACTTGTTAAATTTGTTTTTGCTAAAGTCAGGTTTACATTTGAAGCCAAAAAAAGTCAGTGTTTGCAAGGGGCTGGAGGCAGGCCGCTTGCCTGTGCAGCGATATCAGCCGTGCTCTGACCACGTGAAGCGGCACAACTGCAAGGTTTCCCAGCACATTGCTCAGATCCGGAGGTTCGGCCCGCAGTGAGGAACAGGCACAGGTACAACACCAGGAACATGCAGGGAACAGCATCCCGCTCCATGCAAAAAGTGGCAGCCTCACTGTTTCTATCACTACTTCCAACGCTTTCTTGGTGCTTCTTAAAAAGACTAAGCAATGTTAATTCTCCTAGGCCCAAATGCCACAACATTACCTTTCGCACAACAAAACCTACAGGAACTCTGCATTAAAACGCTGCTTTAGTACAGCACAAAGAAGAAATGCTCTAGAGTCATTAACCTTCCTTCCTGGGCTCGGTATTACAGAGATCTTGGAACAGCAGGATACAGTATCCAATGTGCTAAAGAGCTAAAATATGTACAATGAAGCAGGTTAATATTCACCTTTAACCTCCATGATCCAGTGCCCATAGCTCCTTTCAATACACCAATAGTACAGATGAAAGTATTTTATATTTTGTAAATAAACAGTTTTATATTTTATAAATATTAAATATATTAATATAATAATATTAATATGTTTTATGTTAAAATTACGATATAGTAATACAATTATTAATATAATATATATTGAAATTATAATATATTAAATATATTTAGTATAAATATGTTAAATGTATATAGATATATATAATATATATCAAAATTTATATATTTTATATCACTATTTATATTTTATAAATCACCAGTGCAACTATTTGCATATTTGGAGCTTTTTACAAAAACGGGTATTTGAAGAAAATATGTGAATTCAGGACACGTGACTTAACTATATCAAATCCTTGATAAAATGGGCAAGTAACTGAAACATTAAGCTTTTCAGCTGAGTGTTCTGCACTTCTCATAAAGTTAAGTGAGCATTTCAACAGTGTGCAAGACAGCTTTCCAAGTTCTATGTGAACTTTGCATATTGTTTCCCACAATCAACAACTGGTACAAGGTATATTGTCTATAGGAAGCTGGACTGATGACATTATTGTCTCTTCTGGCTTTAAAGCTTAATGAATCTGTTGCTACTGAAGTGAATCATTTGGCTACCAACTTAGGGTGGCAGAGCTCATTTATAAATAGTATATTTAATATACTATTTATAAAATGCAAATACTATATGTATACACAATACAATATATGCATATAGTATAGTAAGTATAACATACTATACACTGGATGCATGCTGCTTCTTTCCAAGAAAGAATACATCAAAGCACATATTCTTTGGTTTGCTATGCTTTTTTTGTAAAGTTCAGGGTTCGATCACACATCCTCTTCCCACTGCAGCTATGTCAGGGAAAGACTTCATCATGCCCGCGGCCTATTGCTACGTCCACTGGGAGGTTTTCATCTCTTCCATCTATCTGTTGAGCTGTAAACACTCCCTTATTTGTTTCTATCAAAATGAATAGCATTAGCAAAACCTTCTAGTTATACTAATGCGGTAATTTTTGAATGAAATAGGTCAAAGGAGACCCATACAAACAGGTCGCCTAGCAGATCTGAGGGAAAACTAGTAACTTGTGAGGGAGAGAGATGTGCAGTTACAGACTGGCTGTCTGAAGCATGAAATCTCTCCAGCTGACAGAAGAGAATATATGATCAAGGTCTTGCTCTGTAAAATCCATATGGTGCTTTCATATTACCATAGTTTGAAAGGAAGTGTTTGGAGTGAGGTTGTCTGGGCCTTTAGAGAGCACACTGATCACTGGGCTGCCCTGAGGAGGATCTGTATGGCTCCACACTATGTTTTCTGGATAATAACAGCACTCATCTTCATACATGCAAAGTTTGGAAGTGAACATATTAATTGCAGTGACAATCTCTAGAGTCACAAGAACCCCATCAGGTAACTTAACAAAACATCTCTTTCTTTCTGTTTCTATAACAGCATTCTAATAATCTTCTCTTATTTACCCAGGTGTGTATTTAATGAATAGACATTCTATATAGCTTTTGTTTTCCCTAGAAATATATGGAAAGATGGATTTTAAAGCTAGATGTGAAATATTAGATAGATTTCACCTCTAAAATAAGAAAAAATATATTTTTATTTTAGATATTTGTGTTTATGCATACATTCTGTAAGAATAAAAAAGCACTAGTATTATAAATAATAAAGTAGGCTATTACTTTAAGTTTCAAAGAAGTAAAAACATCTCATGTTTTACTTTTCCTTTCAGACAGAAGTTAATCAAGCTTTTCATACCTTATATAGGCACTAAACCTGCCATCATTACTAACATAAGACTGGAAACTTCTTCTTCCTATTACCAATTATTAATTTACTATTTAAAATGAATGTGACAACATGTATATTCTAACAGGTCTTATAGTGGGGTAGCTCAGGACCTCCTGAAAGTAAGATCAGTTTTTCACATAGTGTCTATGTATTTTCTAATGCTCTCAACAGTTACACCTCACTCACAGGACACATTTTTCCAGGTTATATTTGACAAATGACAGAAATTCCATTTTGCTTTGATATTTATTTCCTTGAAATATTTTAATATCTACAGATCGATATACTGTTTGGTCATGAAAAACAATACAGATATATATAACAGATTAGTTATGGCAGCTATAATTCATGCACTGTTCAAAATGTGCAGGAGTTCCAAAAACACAGTGCTTAACCTTGTTTTATACAGACATTAACAGATAATAACCTTTTATTCTTTTATTTTTCAAAGCAATTCTGAGAAAAGAGGTGAAACAAATTCTGAACACTTGCAATGACACTGGGTTCAGCATTTCAGCTTTGTTCTCAGCAAAGAGAACACCTCTGGATAAAACCTTAACATTCCTGTTATTTCTCAAGCGCTCTGAACACTGATTTGCTTTTATTATAGCGCAAGTTTCTAACTCCTCATTCTCACCACATGTTTTCACAAGTTTCTGTTAACTATCTATGACACTTTGCTTTCCTAGAATTCTTTCTCTATTGGATGTTTGAAAGGGAGCTGAAATGAATTTCCAAGATTAGCAGATGAAAGAGCAGAAACATGGCATGGAGAAGCCAGTGGCCCTTTGCATGCCCTCAGGTTCAAGAACATAAAGCAAAGCATGTGCTAGAATATTGCTGGATATAGCTACTCCTTCATGTCCGGTGAATATACCAAACCAAACATCATCTGCCCTTTCCGAACTGAATATGCCAGTTAAAATGGTAAAGCTGCTTTTATGAAGTCCGGGAGAGGGACTGTTCTAGCTAGGGATGCTGACTCATTCACAGCTTTCGTTTCAATGTGTCTAGCTGCAGTGGTTACCATCCCCAGCTCTCCCTCCCACTTCTCTGCCATAAATTCACACTCCCACAGCAGGGATGGCTGAACAGGCGGCGAGCTGCATGGATGCTGATGAACCATCATAGTTTACAGCCCCCCTATGCTAACAGAAACCAGCACTAACTTTAATATAGTTTACATTAATATGCCTGGCAGGAGAAGGCAAGGCAGATTGCAGGAATGGTAACTGTTTCAGCTGTCCCAAATTGATTCATTCCATATATGAGTCAAGGTCTTTATTCTCTACAAAACAAACTATCTAGCAGAAGTTAGTGACAAGATATGGAAGTGAATAAGAAAAAATTCACTGCTGTGTAAACTCTTCCTCTACCATCCTCAGATAGAGTCACATAAAAATGCACAGTAATAAGCCAACATTACTGAAAATATGGGCATATGGGAAGACTTTTAAAACTTTCTGCTTATTTTTGAGAGGAAGAAGAGAACCATAGCAATAGAGAAATGTAATGAATGCCTTATTTATTTCATTATTTCATTGTTCTGAAATGTATCTGAAGTATCTGAAGTACCTGAAAATGTCTCTTTGATATCCAAGTTAACAATATTTGTTTATTAAGGTTTGTTTTCTCTTTGTGATTAGCCAGAAAGATTTCAGATTTGCTCCTACAAAAGTCATCTCCTCCTTTGCTACCTTGAGATTGAATTAATGCTAGTAAGCACTATAACTCCATTACAGGACACAGTTTAAAATTAGTCAAAAGGTAGCACTATGTTAGCAGATTTTTCCTATGCATCATGATCAATAATCTTTAGGGAGTGCTAGTGTAATTCTGACAGATGTTTAAGATTTGAGACTGGTTCTAAAAGTTGAATATTTTGGATACCACTTTGTCTGCAGATTCCTCCCCTACTCACAGAGGTGTGTAGAACATTGTGGCCCTTTTGATTCTACAAACAAAACTCAACCATCAGTTTACAAGTGTTCACTTCACAAAATTAACCAAGGCCTTTCACCTTCCTCTTGTCTGTATTGCTGTGCATTTCAGTATGTGACATGTGTTGAAAGGAAAAGGAGGTGCAGAAGAGGCTGTGTGAGAGGTGAGACAGTTTGCTGGGAATTGGGATGGATAAATCTTAAGCCACCTTCTTAGAATTGGGCCTATTTATGGCTTGTGGTTTTTTAGGATAACTTTTTTTTTTGAGTTATTCATAAGTGAATTTCAGCAGAGGAGTCCCTATAGGGGAATAAGAAATGTTAGATGTATTCTGATTGCCTCATCTCTGATCTTTCCCAGACATATTCCAGGCATATAGGAATTAGCAGCCACTACAGCAATTCCTCTCCCACTCATGACAGGTGAGGAAATTAGAAGCATTTTTTCCTACATAAAGCTAACAGTGAATGTAAGAGCTACTCCAGAAGAATCAAAATAAAACAATCATTGTCAAGAAAATGAGTTGTAAAACTGCTCGTTACAGCAGTGATAAAACTGAGGTTATGGACTCTGTTTTCCTAACACCATGCAGAGTTCAATGTAGGAAACAGCAGGGAACTTCACTTTCACTTCTACCCAGTGAAACTTGAAACTATCTACAACTTCTCTAGTTCCTTCAACTGTGATGTTCAAGGACTAAAGCTTCATGTTCCTTACATGTCTCCTATGCTAGGCACAAAGCAGGGAGAAGGTGTGCAGCAGGTGGTGGCTTTGATGAATGCAGAGAGAACCCAGGCCCTGTGCATTTACCAAGCAGCACGGAGACTAGGCAGCAAATTGATTTTTCTCTCTTAACTTGGAATAAGCTACTTCAGATAAACAGCTCACAGAGGAAAAATGATTTGTTTGCATATTCTTGGGTCTTAACAATGATAGAAGATACTCTACATCTGTGAAATGCGTTCATCTAACATAAACCTGGCAGAAATTGGACGTCCTGATGTTTCATCTAAACGGACATAGTATAGAAAACTACTGCCAGAACACATGCGGTTCTAGCAGCAATGAAGGGGCACTAATACAGAGTCCTCTGTACATGTTCCGCATGTACAGATTGCTTGCACACAGGGGTCATATGTCCCATCTCTAGACGTCTGCCACGGTAGTGAGATACAACTGTTTTCAATTTAAAATAACACATGTTTGAAACAGAAAATAGGGAAGCAAAAATGAAGGCAAAATTTGTCTTCCCAGGGAAAAAAAAATAATAATAATTCTTCATATTAACTGTTTGTCACAGAGAAAGACAAATGATGTACATTTATGTGCTCAAACTGTTCATTTGGCCTTTAAGCCAATAAACTGAATGAAAAATATTACTGTAAAATAGGATATATCTGTCAAGAAAAAGGAGTGAAAAATATTTGGCTAAATCAAACATTGCAATGAAAATACAATTTTAAAAGCTTTTTTTATCCTTTAAAAAAAGAGAATAGTTTAATTTGTTTATTACAAACCAGAAAAACAAATCATCCATTGGTATGTAAAATAAATATATACAGAAACTTCAATTCAAATCTCAAAGAATGACTTAAAAGATTGCAAAAGATGAAAAGAATTGAAATGTCGCATTGCTTGGATTGTTGATTGGTTTGGGTTTTAAATAATTTATAAACCATACCAATTCCTCTGCCTAATTTAGCCTCTCCTTAGTTTTGCTTGTGGTAGTTGATTTGAGAGGAAGGAGAAGAACAGGTTGTTTTTTTATAACCTTATATAAGTTTATCTTTGAAAAACAAGTAAAACTAACTCACAGAAGCTCACTTTTGTCCAGAGAAGGTGTGGTAAGCCCAGCAGTTACCTAAATTTGAAATATGTCTTGAGTGTGAAATTGTGGCCCCAGTACAGGTTAGCGCAAGTTTCCTTTTAATTTCACAGGAATCAAGATTTTATTTTGAGTGTAAATGAACTGGTATGGCCTAAGACCTCATCTTGAGATTTTAGTTAGAGAAAAATAATCACTTTCATTCACAGGGTAGAACAACTAGCAACAATTTGTTGTATTTAAATATTATGCCACAGAGGTGGCAAGTACATCGATGGACCTCATTGTCTTCTATGCTTCAAAAGGTATTAAAATCCTCCAGGTGTATCAGAAGAGTCCTCGAGGTCTTTCTCCAGCCCACTTGTTACTAAATAAAGACATAGCTAGATTATTCTTTAAAAGTGCTATCTATCTCAACTGTTTCATAACATGCAGGAAATAAAGTAAAACAGACACGAGAAACATAGCCTTCGGATGCCACTATTATAGACACGCTTAGCATAGAAAGAAATATATAGAACTCAACATAGGCTGGTGAGGTGGTTTAAATAAATTCCACAAAGATTACTTTCTGCACCAAGAAACATATAGGAACAATATGTCATCACACATGGCATTTGGAGTATACGTTTTACAAATTTGAATACAAAGGTCAGCACATGATTTCATGAGGATATCTTTCTGATGCATTGTTTTTTACATTGCTACATACAGAAAAACCACAGGATGCAAACTGAAGACTGGGAAAACTTTTCTGTTTGTTGCCCTTGTTTATTTCAAATAAGAAACAAATTTTACTGCTGTTACTTACAATAATAGAGCAAGAAAATTACCTACTATATCATATATAAGGAGATATGGTTATGGCTTAAAATTTGAAATTAATTCAAGTGAGAGAAAAGAATGGGTACTATGGACACATGCTTCACAGCATACATAAGATAGCATCCTTCTGCCAAAAGCAGTGATGAGCTATTTGGTTTACATATGAATCACCAAATAATAATAATAGCAATAATAATAGTAGTGAAAACAATTCCCAGTGATTCACTACAGGCCAAGTTTATTTTTGAAAATAAACACTTTTTCTTTTATTCTAGAAAAAAAAAAGAGAGAGAGAGAGAGAGAGAACTTAGAGGTTAACTAGCGGAAAAAATATATTTGAAAATACCTGACATATTTGAGAAGAGCAAGTCTGATTTTTCAGGAGGAACAGGGTTGGAAAAAGCAGGTTGGTGCTCTATTTCTTTTTCTAAGGTGTAAGTAGAAATAACTAAATTGCATCTCTTAATAAAAATTACAGCTGTGTGAACTAACAGAAAAGACTGATTTAGAGTTTTCTAAAGAAAAGAAAGAAAATCCCTAAGAATTGCATGCACTCTGCATGCAAAAAGAAATCTGCTTGGAAAACAGCATTAAGACTTACAGTCCATATCCCAGGAAGGGCCTTATCATCTGTAGTAAATAAGAGGGAGAATATGAAGAGGACTTTCAGGTGGACAATGTAGCTCTGTTAATTAGATATCTACAAGAAATGCTGGACAGACTTTTAAAGGCATGTATGGAAGGAAATAGGTGTGGAATATAGACAGATTCATGAGTCACTGGTAAATCCATTGAATTTCACAGAACCACAGAATGGTTGAGGATGAAAGGGACCTCTAGATATGATCTAGCCCAACCCACCAACACCTATAGCACATGGCACAGGGTCACATCCAGTTTCTGAAGATCTCCAAAGAAGGAGGCTCCACAACCTCTCTGGGCTCCAGTGCTCTGTCACCCTAACTGCAAAGCAGTTCTTCCTCATACGGAGATGAAACTTCCTGGGTTTCAGTTTGTACCCATTTCCCCCTGTTCTATCACTGTTCACCACCAAGAAGAGTTTGGCACAATCCTCCCTACATTCTCCCCTCAGGTATTCATACATCTAGACTGTCTCTAGAGATTCCCCATCCCTCTTGTACTGGGGAGCCCAGAACTGCACACAGTGTTCCAGGGGCGGCCTCACCAGAGCGGAGTAGAGGGGCAGGATCCCCTCCCTTGACCTGCTGGCAACGCTCCTCCTGATGCAGCTAGGATCACATTGGCCTTCTTGGCCACGAGGGCACATTGCTGACTCATGGTTAACTTGTTATCAACCAGGACTCCTAAATCCCTCTCTGCGGAGCTGCTTTCCAGCAGGTCAACCCCTAATCTGTACTGGTGTCTGGGGTTATTCCTCCCCACGTGCAGGACCCTGCACTTGTCCTTGTTGAACCTCATGAGGTTCCTCTCTACCCAATTCTCCACCCTGTCTAGGTCCCTTTGAATGGCAGCACAGTCTTCTGGAGTGTCATCCACTCCTCCCAGCTTGGGGTCATCTGCAAACTTGCTGAGGGAGCACTCTGTGACCTCGTCCGAGTCACTGATGAACAAGTTGAAGGGCACCAGGCCCAGTACTGACCCCTGCAGGGCACCACTGGACACAGGCCTCCAACTGGGCCTGTGTCTTCACAACGTCCAATTTGCATCTTCAAATAGGATTGCTTCAAAATAAAATATTATAGGTGGTAGAAATGAGGACTAAGAACAGAAGACCCACAGAAAGACAGGGCAATGAGAAAGATCAAGCATAGGATATTCTAAAGGAGTAACCAGAGTGTTAGAAGAGGAACTTAAGAGAGAATGCAATATCAGATTGTGATATGATTTCAAGATGAGTAGATGCCTTACAATGTCTAAGATTGATGATAGAACATCAAGAAGTCCTGGAATGTGGATACTACAGTCTAGAAAGAGGATTTCAAAGATTTTAATGAGAGCAGAGCTAGAGAAAGGTATGGAAATGGAAGAAAAAGAAGTGGCAATATGGCAGCATCAGAAAATAAAAAGAACCTAAGTAAATTCCCCAAGCCAAATAAAAGGAATGTATGGGTTATTTTCAGGGTGGAATTCCTCTCTAGGCTCTGATACGGCCCTGATTCACATTCATTTGAAATTCACGTTGATTTGTTAAAAGCATAAAACTGAATTGCTCTGCAAGTAACCCATTGCTCATAGGCATACCAGCAAATTAATTTATCTTCATTTAAAAACAACTTGGAAACACATATTTTAAGTGTGTAAATTAAAATCTAAATCTTGTTTTTACAGTTCTAAATTCTTAAGTGGTAGCTGCACTTTTCCAGATAAAACAAATTTTAATTGAATTAATCCACCTATATTCCATCTAAGACTTGAAGGAGATATTTTAGGGCAATAGCAAATTCATATATGCAAACATTTTCATGTCTAACTGAAGTTTTTTTCTAAAACTCGAATATGTTCCATGCTGTTACAGAATACAGATTTTTAAAATCTCAGGGGAAGTATCTTTATTCATCCTAAAGCAGTTATGCTTTATTGTAAATACAGTAGAGTTTGGGGTTTTCTTTTGCTACTTTGCCAGTGGCCTACGATACAAGCAGCAAAAAAGTTACATACTCTGAATACACAAATTGGCCTTACCTGTGGAAAAAAAAGACAATTAAGCTAATACTGTGTGATTTCAGAATTATTAACAAGCACTATTATGTAATATATAGATATGTTTACTTGAAGCATCTCAAGTTGCTGCATAAGTGATTCTTACTGAAAATTTTATTGCTTTGACTGAGCCTGTAAATTCTCATGTTGAAACTATATTGCAACCAGAGCAAAATCATTTACTTTTTAAAAAAAGATAATTTCAGCCACAGTTGTTACTCCATATTGATATCTCAATGCTCCATGTTTATAAAACTTATTCACATATAACACCACAATCTAACATAATCCAGAAGCTCTCAGGAGGTACTACATTCACGAGGTTCAGATTACTACCCTGCTCATGCTTATCTGGGTGTGCAGAGAATTAGGGTCTTAGAGAAGCAAGAAGAGCCAAGTTTCCATTTATGCTGTTTGTCTGCTTATTTTGAGTCCACATGTGGCAAGGTGATTCCCTACCTGTCACAAACACACGTGTACAGAAGCAACATCTACTATTGCTAAACCAGTACTATTACTAAATAGGACTAAATTAATCTAACGTGATACTCCTCTGCAGACACATTCTTCACTGACAATAAAAGTGACAGAAATTAAGCCCTCATTGTATACTTATAGAAAATCTGGAACAATTGACTTGTCTATTAGTTTTAGGTGCTTATGGAACTATTGACAAGGGTAGGTATATTCGCTAATAATGAAATTAAAGCATATTGCTGTATATCAGTCTCACTAGAAAAGAAAATCCATCTATGATATTTTTACTATCACTCTTTTTGCTGGCATTTTCTAAAGTAACCTAAGAGTTAAAAATGTTCCTTTTTTCGGTTCACAATCCAAGATTCCCAATTCTGACTTTAATTAATGATTCATACACTAATGTATTTATATATTTTTCTACTAGAGTAAGTAGTAGTTAAAGTTTGAATCATGCACTTTAATATTTCAATTACAACTCAAGACATAATGGGTATGAAATATGCTTGTGTTGGTGAATTACAGCATAAGTATCTCCAGAAATGCTTTATATGCAAAACAGATACATTAATTTTATCATGCAAATATATTGTCACATTATGTATTAAAAAAAAATCAGAATTTGACTCAGAGTTTCTGCAAGAGGAAGATGATGCTACGATGGTTGTTTGAAACCTACTTTCAAATGTGTACTTAGCCATTTGAATACTTAAATACTCATATTGTTCATTTTGTGCTGTGTAGAATTAAAATTGCAGGGCAAAGTTTATTTGTCATGCAGCTAATTCTTGAGTTTGATTTGCTTTGGTTTATATTGTACTTTCATTTCTTCCTCAAATCACTGGAAAATTTTTAAATGTGAAACAACATCTGGAGAAATTGTTTCAGGAGATAGCAAAAGGCTTAAAGTATTGGAAGCTCATTTTGCCACTTCCAAATATTGTTTTTTCTCCACAATATTTCTTATGGCTTGTAACATTCTTAAATTATACCCAAAACTGAATTTGTAGCTTCTTCACATCCAACAATTTTCTTGGATTGGACAAGAAATGGGAAACTGGACTTCATCAGACCAATTCAAACCCTGGCAGTTATGAACTCATCTTCTGAGCCACAGATTATTTCCATGTAACTCAAGCAGACTATCCAACAAGCATTAATCTCTGAAAAGTCTAAAAGTACTAGAACCAAATTCACAAGATTTACTTACAGCCCTTACATTCAAAATGAGAAAAAGTTAAGCAGCAGCACTGAGCTAGGCTCCAGCTAGCATGAATGAAGACAGAGCAGGAGCCGGTGGTCTCAACAGAAGGATCTTTCAGATCTTCCCTTGCCTGGACTTAGGCAGTTGTGTCTCCCCTCTGACAAGGTGCTTCTCTAGAACTGACATTCAAAACCTGAAGCTGTTGCTATTCTGTATCCTCACCAGGATCCTGAATTCTCTGTTGGATAGCTGACAGTAACTTTGACCCCACGTATTTTCTCTAATTCTCCTTTAAAATCTCCCTGACTTGCCATTCTGGTACATTCGCAATCATTTTATGAAAGATAGTTTACAAAATCTATTCATTTCATGTATTAATTCGGTATTGATCAGAGCTGTCACCTTTACAAAGTGAAAGTTTACGTTTTGAATCTTATTTACAAGGACATCCATTTTTGTTGGCATAATTGTGGGTTTTACAAGGTTTCTGGAATCACCTCTGTGTCTCTGTTATTTCTTGACAAAATTATAGTCCACTCTGACTACTTTTTTTTTTTTTCATTTTTTTCATAGAGTGTAAAAGATAATCCCTGCTTGCCAGTAAAATTATTTTTGCTACTGTTTTCCATTCCCATATGTTAATTGAAGCAAAGAAAATGTTCAGTTTTTGCAGGGTGGAATTTTAGTGTCAGTTTCCTATATTATGGATATATCCAGGTGCCAATACTGAGGTTTATGTCTGGCTATGTATTTCCAGCTGCATGCTTCACATCAACAGTATTTGCAAAAGTATATAGTTCAGGAGATATCACCTTGCCCAGTGGCTTTTTATGACTTTCAAAAAACCAGAGGATATTAAAGCTTTAGGAATGGTTTTCTTCTAGGACTTTTTGTGAGAACTTGTGCTTTGCTTATAACCCCTGTAAATGATAGGGGTATATTTTATTTAGCTTGGACAGTTGTTTACAGCAAGGCTCTGCCAAAACAAAATATGCATAACTTGAAATATAGGCCTAATTTTCTGACCTGAGGCTTCGGAAGAAAGCTTACCTCACACACTTCTGACTCTTGAACAACAGGTACCATGACACCAGGGAATATTTCTGACTTTGGAACCAGGGCTTAACAACCTTCTCGAAGATAGCACCTTATTTCAGTACCATTATTTTACATTATGTCATTCCTTTTATCCACTGGAATAATCTCCCAAATGCATTAATATAAATACAAGAATATCTACAAACAAAAAGACTCTTAGAAAGCTTCAGTGCATTTTTCCTAAGTGAGCCTGACCCTCTTCCATTGTAATCAACAGAAAAGCACTGTCTTCAGTGGGAGAAAGATGTTCGTTTTGAGGCTATGCAAACAAGGCTATTCATGTTGACATAATTAGTGAAACATTAAGTGTTCTATGAATGCAGTGAGAGGGGTTAAATTACCCATATTCAGGGAGTTCTATATGCATAAGTGAATAGCACATCATACACAGTATTTTTGAAGTAAAAGTACTCAAAACTCCATTTAGATAAAGCCATCTTTTATAATTAATGCTATCAATTTCAAATGGCTGGATTATTCTCTTATATTGAATTATAACAAATATTTGATCCCAGGGAATGTTTTCTCCATAATTTTACCTAATTATTTTAATTTATAGTGAATTTTATGTTGTCAACCAGTTTATTATGGATTGCCATGATACTAAAGACAGGAATTGCATAACCATAAAACAGAAATAAGATATTATGTTTTATTATGATATTATGAAATAAGATGTTATGTATAAGATGTTTTCATAACATTATTCAACTTCAGAATGCATAATATATTTAATTGTCTTCTGATAAAAAACCTGTCATTCCTAGCCTGTGAGAGGCAAACAAAGCATTCACATCTGATGTTATTATTAAAGACATTTAAAAAGTGTGTTCACAGGTGAAAATTAAAATTAACAGCAATGTCCACACTTGCTCATTTTTCAGCTCTAAATGAAAGTAGCAAAAGATAAATTAATGGTGAATTGTCAGATTTTTCTGTCCATTTCAACATTAAGCAATATTACATATAGAAGATATGTAAAGCCAGACTTTCTGTGTCAGCCAACACTATGGACTGGATTACAATAATGGTTTGTGCCTTCCCATGACATTCTAAGGTCAATTCTTGTTAACTTTTGCTTTGTGAGAGCTGTTTGAAAGATTACACATATGTATATATAAATGCCTAAAACAACAACAATAAATTGGCTTGTTGGCACCTTTCATTTATTTAGAGGGCTGCAGGTAGGACTGAACAGATGGCAAGTTAAACACTGAAGGATGGAAATGGCTAGGAGGGAATTAGTTGACTGTGCTGTCAGGTAGCTAAGAAAAATTTGACAAACCAGATTTTTTTTTCTGAGGATAAAGTGAAAGTCATTAGTTCAGTGCAAGAATTAATGAAACTTTTAAGCATTTCCATATCACCAGATTTACAAAGAGATGGCATCTTTATTTCTTTTTATTAAGTCTTTTATTACTTTTAAAACTAAGACATCAGCAGGTTCTCTGGAATGGAATGATTTCCTGAGTGATCTAGCAACGTGATATTATCAAGAAACATTTCCCAGATCTCTTGATTCATACTATTATCAGTAATTATCTATTCATGTAAACTTAAGGAATTGATTGATTAACATCTAAGTGATCATTATAGTCTCCGCATCAAGCTGCCTTTCGATAATCCCTAATTCACTGCACAGCTATGCATGAAGGAGAGGCACATGCTCACTAGCTGTTTTCAGGCTGCTCAGCATGTACAGGCCAGGAGGTAACAACAACGTGTTTTGCATCTCCATATACAGACCCATAAGATACACAAACCACAGCATTCAGCTAAAGCCAGTATTCAAGTAGAGCCTGTTTCTAGCAGAAATAAAGTCCTTTCTATTTGCCGTCTCCTAAACTTCATAATAGAGTCATTTGATATACTTGAGCGAATGACTCCTGTTTTGCTTTGCTATAATCAAGAGAAATTGATACTATAAATCAGGGTTAGCATATTACAAAGAGTAAGAAAACAACTTCTTTCATACCAGATGCTGGCAACTACTAATTGCACTATAGTTGCACAGGTGGTGGTGTGTTTGTAACTCAAAAGTTAAGAAGTTCATAAGAAACAAAGTCACAAAATTCTTACGAAAAGACATGCCTGAGGAACTGATCTGGCTCATACTTGTCAATATTTGAGTTGGCAGGATCTGCTGTCTGTAGCCAACAACCAGAAGCAAACACGTAAACAACTTAATATTAAGACACCTGCATAGAATCACAGCAAATTAGGGTGAGAAGGTCCTCAGATCTCCTGGTTCAAATCCCAAATCAAAGTAGGGCAAAAGTAAATCAGGATGTTCAGGGTGTTGTCCAGTCGGAGAATATCCCCAAGGATGGGAAATACATTCCAATCTTTGGCTACTTTCACTGTGATTTGTTTTCTAATTGTAATTTCCCATGTTGCAATTACACAATGACCACTAACTAGCACCTGCACAGAACAGTCCAATCCCCTTCTTAAGTACTGACCTTAGGTAAACTTTTATCTATAGTCTGCACTTACAAATACGAGTTGTGGCTGAAACTAAATCTACAGCAAACCTGAATACAAAAGTGCAGCATGAGTTATGCAAAAGAACATTAGGGTAATGTGCAGGGCTAGTGGAAATATGTAGTATGGCTATACTTCATATATGTGTTTAGCCATCAAATCACGCTATAACTTTCATAATTCTTTGTATAATATCATCTTTCCTCACTTCATGCGGAAGTGAAATGTAGCTGGAAGAAGGTTTGACAAACCTCAAAAGACATTTTTCTATTTCTTTTTTACAAGCAATTTCTAGAGGATAAGATTAACATTGGATAACAATAAGTTATAACAGCAAGTTATAAATCATTGTATTTTCATAGGAATTGACGCAGATTTGACTGAATTCCTGTATATCCTAACTTCAGGATTGTCATAACTTGTATTTATTGAAGAAGTTTTCTTCCATAAATCCAGGCCTTTTGGGGGGATAGTTTCATGTTTTTCTGTACTGAAAAAAAGAGAGAGGGATATTTCCCCAAGGTAGTACCTTTGCAGTCTGGATGATGGAGTCATTTTTATCCTGCCTTATTTGGCCTCTAAGAATCACAGCAGTCAGAATCTTCACAAACAAAATAAGCATGCATGCAGTTGTCTCACAGCTTGGGAGACTAAGACAGATGTGCACATGATAACAGTCTTCTCTGCTTAGGGTCTGATTGAGCTCAATGAACATGTTCAGGTAATATAGCATAACTAGCCCAACACATATTGCTTAGGGACAATGGGAATGCATTTCACTTTACTGTATCACCAACTATAGACAAAGCCTTGTCATTTCTGTCTGTCACACATGTTCTTTTGCCATTTTTAAAATCACGCTTTAGTCTCATCTCCATCTGGGGCCGGAAACAGAGGTGTTGTAAAGTTGCAAGAAAAGCTGCTCTCTTGGTATTTTTAGCTTGATAGGATGATGAGAGCCCTGAAAATGCAGTGACACAGGCTGGTCTGATGGTTCTAGAGAAAGACTGCAGATGCAATAGGCTGACCAAATGCACAAAAAAAAAAAAAAAAAAAAAAAAGAAGCTTAGGATGGCAAGCACTGCATTAGCATAGCTTATATGGGAAACAACATTTTTCTAACAGAGATAGATAAGCCCTGCATGCCAGAATTCCAAACAGGGCTTCTTCAGATCTGTTCTTTGGCTTTCTGAATATGTATTCACCAATCTTATAAATGTCATTAGCACATATTGTGGAAAACAGAAGAAACGGTAAATCAAATTATGTCCCAGCACATAAATGTAAATGAAGAGTTTGGCTTTGTAGATGAAACTCAGTAGTTAAATAGCTTATACAAAATGAAAGGGAGATAATTGTTCAACATTAATTATGCTAGATTAGGTTGTCCTTGGAACAGGATAACAGAAGAAGTAAGAAATGATTTTACTTTCACAAAGCATGAAGAAGCAACCTTGTAATTTTATTGACCATTTGATGATGGTCAAATTTACACTGGGGAACATATATTTTCCTGTTCCTGCATCAGCACAGAAACAGAGGCAGTAAAACAATTTCTGCTATTCTTTAACATTGGCACTGTTAAATAACAGCAAAGTCAAGAACTGAATGACAGTAATGTCAGGGCAGAACTGCTGTTGTGGAGGAAATAAAGCGCTCTGCTCTGCAGAGATGTGCAAGGCTTGCCGCCAGTGAATCTGCTGCATTTCTTAGCCTCCATCTAAACTCCATCGACTGTCTTGGGTAGGTGTCTCTCCCTGGACCACTCTCTTGCTCAGGGAATCGTGACTGCGCACTATGAAGAACAACCAGGTGGATGAAGAACAACCAGCATCTCTCGTTCCTGGCAAGTCTGAGTTTGGTGGGGTTTGTTTGCTTTGTATTTTGTTTGAAATTACAAGCTTAATGAGAATTAAATATACTGTGGCAGAAAAATAAGAAGTAGACAATGGAATAACCATACTACAGGCTAGTATACTAAATAATAAGGAATAAAATAAAAAAGTGAAATCTTTTCAAATTCTTCTGAAAAATCTTCCTTTAATTCATTGCTCAAAAACTGTTGAATTGAAATTTTAATAATATGACTTTGTCTTTACCAACTTCATGTGGACTTCAGGAAGCTAACTGAATTTTGCTTCAGTCTTTGTATGAGCTTTAACATACCAACCTGTCCCAATTGGATCTCATGACAAAGCTCTAAAAAGGGAGCTCCTTATATCATCAATTCCTAAACATGGAAACAGCAATTAAATAAACAGCATTTTCAAAATATTTATGACAACCTAGAAATGTATTTTATTCTACACTACCGCATCCATTTAAAGCTGTTTTCTAAAACATCAACACAAAACACTCTGAAGTTAGCCCATTAGTTCACCTACCATATGCTCAGGCTCAAGTTTTTCAATTTGCCTTGCTTGCTGCTTGTCCAACCCTTTCCAGGATAAAACATCTGAATGGCTGCTCCCTGTTTCTTCCATTCTAGGATTTGGATTGGATGTCTTTGATCATTTCTGTCTCTGAAATGACAATATCCTAAAGCTATTTCCATCTTCCCTACCATGGATACAGATATTTTTGTAAGGTAGTGTAAAACTAAAGATTGCCAAATAACATATATGTAATATATAAATAATTTTAGCTCCTTTCTCTTTAAACATGCCTCTAGAAATTCTAAGCTCAGTTTCTTACACTTTAGTTATCCTGACTTTCTTCCTCTGTGGACAAGACTTTGCTAGACTACATTACATATTTTATTGTTATACTTCTGAAACCAGAAACTAGCAGTACTAAACAGTTAGGTCAGAACACCCACATGTTGAATACAGAGCAACCTAACACTAATTAGTAGGCCACGCCAAATACAGGGAGTGATTTCTAAACACTTGAAATAAAAATGTGAAAACAGGAATAGAGAACAACAGTGATAAAGAAATTCCAATGATTGCCATTAAAGCAGAAGTGCAATCAATTGATTCAATTGCACAAGTCAGTCTCAAACTACAGATTTACACTCAAAAGGAAGACATTCTCAGCCAAGGATTTTCCTGACTCACTTCCTTGTGCATCAAAGAAAATAAAATGATCTTTAGTGGTAAAAAAATTAAATGCAATACTAGCTTTATTACAGAAAAAACTGCAGCTACAACATTGAGTTATATTCAAGTATTACCACTGCTCTTCATTTGGTAAATACCTTTCTAGCATTTGTTGCAAGAGATAGAAGGGGAAGTTTTACCAAACCACAAAACAGCTTATGAATGAGCAGTGAATAGTTTGCGTTCTTCTGAGCAGTTTAAAGATACTGATGAGGTCAATGACTCCTGGAGCAAATACTTTCTAGCTCTATTCCTATTCTAGGAATGCAATTGTTCACTATTTTCTTGTATAATCATCAAGCTACTGTTTGTGTAGGACAAATTAAACCCTATTGTTGTGTTGCAATGAATGCTCACAAAAATATATTGTTTTAATTATTATTTTTAATTTTTTTTGATAATTTCTAAGCAGACCCACTGGACTGACTTATATCCCTTAGTAACCAAACAGTCAGTTTGCTTAAAAGATACTGTTTTGCTTACAGCCTTTTTATTTGTTATGAGAAATTCATAAAACCAAGTCATTATTCAATGCAATAACATTTCTTCATCTCCTTCTGCTTAGCTTAATTTTCTCACTCCAACATTAACCTTTTCTTCATATTTTATAGAACTAGAGTAAGACAGGAAATAATGCTACTTTGGATTAACTTTTCTCAAGGACCTCTAGTTTCTTCCCTGTCAAACTTTTGGATAGATCATACAAAGTTTCAAAGATATTGCCTGTCATTCAGAATATTTCTTCCAACAAATACATGAGAACTTTCTATATGGAATTAGTGTGATTAGTGAAGAAGAGGAGAAAAATTTCATGAACATGAAGGAGCAGTGAGTAGTGATCCAGACTTAAAGACTATCAAACAATAATATCCTGAGACATCTCATAGGTCTAATAAACGGCTTCTCTATCACTTCAATAGAAGGTGGGAAAAGCACCTCATTTATTTTTCTTTCACTTTTTTTGGCAAGCATTATTTGTCTCAGTTTCAGAAACTGAAGTCCAAGATCTGTTTGCTTCTAAGCAATACCATAGGGCAGTTTAAATTCCAGGTAATTACATTTGTTGATGATTTCAAGAGATCGACTTTTGAAGATGAATCTTGATGATTTGTATTTTCACTTGGTAAGAGAGAAAAGAGTATACATAAAAATTATGAAATGTTTAAGTTAAAAAAAAAACATAATGTCCACAATTGCTACTATTTTTTTAAGTCAATGGAACATTTGTCATAATTCTAAACACACATACATCCCCTGTAAAAGTCTTAACACTCTTTACAGAGACCATAGTGTTCAAACCATAAAGAATGAGAAAAAAACACAATTCGCTCCCCTAAAATACAAGAAGATCATGTCTTTTATTAGCATGTAACAATACAGAAGCACATAATTCATAATCATAATATACTATTTATGATGGAAAACACTAAGTTTAAAAACTAAGTTTTAACTAACTAAAGTTTAGGCTGACCACACGGGCCAGCCTGTAAACAAAGATGCATTTGTTCCAGCTGAAGATATTGGCTGAAGGTTTTGTGGATCTGCTTTCAGTTTTACAAATTTTGAGAGGGACAGTATTTACCACAGCATGAATATCAATATAATTATCCTTGGTGGAAGTCAATATAACACACTCTTATGTCCTTGGCTGACTTTTCAGACTATTTTATATTTCTTATTTCTAGATATCTAGGACCCACCAGTGCTAAGAAAAATGTCCTTTTTTTCGATGAATGTACCATATATTTTCTTCAATTAATATCTAGAACATGTTTCCAATTACATAGCATAAAAATTACGACTGAAGGTTTTACTTATTTATTCAGAATATTGTCTGGGATTTATGTAACTTGCAAATGTTTGTCATTTAATGGGACATATCCTTGAAATATGTTGCCATAAGATTAGAAATATGCATGCATGAAACTCATAGCCACTTGCAAGTACAGTGAGCCACTGCACGGGAAAATTATTCCCCAAAATAATACATATGCTAGTTGATGCTTGCAGGAACACTGCCAGAGTAAGAGACATTAGTTTTTCCATTCTGGTGGTATTATTCATATAGACACCCAAAATAAGCCTCTCCTATGTGAGTGAGGGTGACAATACAAGTGAAAGCACAATTCTTTTTTTTTTTTTTTTTTTTTTTAATTGCAGGGGTTTTTCTGTTTGTTTTTTTGGGGGAGGTTTTTTTTTGTTTGTTTTCTTAGGCACAATATTCCATGATTTGTTGAAATTACATCAAAATCTTAGTTGGATTGCTGTAGACATCTCTACCAAAATTATTATTTCTCTCAGAGTATAATATCAGAGAGCCCCAGGCAATAGTATGTAACCCCTGGAGCTTCTTGTTATCGGGCTGTATATTATGCAGGATTACATTTTCATACTTCAGTTAACAAGAAAAAGAAACACTGTTACCTTGCATCTAGTTTTGCACTCCATTAGAACAGCTTCAAGTGGCTTTTTGTAGACTTTAAGCTTTCTGTATCCAATACCATTTGCAAGCATTTGGCCCCTAGGTTTCTCCTTGAATCTGCCCTCCACTGTCTTTTTCTGCTCTTGTTTCTGGTGACATTTTCTACACCATAGCTTCCAGCTATCCCTCAACCACAAAGGTAGTTGAAGCAGCTTCCAAAAATACCAGCTCCCAGGAGCAGCCCTTCTGTGCTCAGAGTATAAAATGGGTCTCCACTCTGTGTAATAAATGAATTCATGATTCTCAATTCCCAGCTGACATTAATAGCAGCAAGGAGCAAGAAGCGAGTTAATGTTAATTTCTGCAGGTAATGCCTGAAAGCAGACAGGGAAAGCTTGAAAGGTCAACATCTGCTGTCATGCAGGAAAGTTGCAAAATTTGATTGGCCAGTAAATGTCAACACCATGTTCTAAAATCTACATGCTATCCTTTCAATTTAATCTTAGCTTGCAGCCCAGCTAGAGATCATGCAGCATGTTTCAAAAACCCTTGAGTTCGAAAATGGAGCTGTATGATTGCCTTCCCATGGCAATAAGGCACCTGTAAATTACAAACTTGTCATTTAATCAGCATAGTAGGTAGTACAACTGCTGTGACTTTTTATATCAAATTTCAGGGAATGCTGAAGAACCCTTAATGATTATATACCATAAAGAACTGCAGTTCCAACTGTTGCCATGGCATTATGTACTTCTCTTCTTTAAAAGCTGTGACTAGAATGTAAAACAGATAATGAACCTAATTGATTGTCCCCTGCACCTTGCAGAGATGCTTTATTTTTGTCTCTATTTTGTTCCCTGTTTGGTCTTACAATATATCAGATACAGAACAACATTGTTTAGTGCAATAATGGCGTTAGTTTAGAGGAGAGCAGACACAATTTTGAAAGCAGAAATACGATGACCAGTTCTAAGCAAATGAGAATGAAAATCTCTTTTTTCTCTGTGACAAATAGCAGCGGCTGCTGGAAAGTGTATTCTCAGCTTATGTTTACATACAATTTGCTCTTATCAGAAGGGCAATATTGAATCAGCAGAAGCTTCAGAGTGAGAGGGAGAAGGGGAGAGAGCACACATGTTCATATAGATAGATAGGATAGAAGGTTTTGTATAGACCCCGTAGGAAAATGTGCCTGCAAGGTTATGATCCTTAGGAAATGGGGCTAGGTGTTGTACTGTACTAATTTTAAAGTTGCACAACACAGAATAGTCCAAATTCTTAGGTACCAAGAGTTCGACGGTGTCTGCGATAAAACACTGCTGCTCTGGCCGGCCTTTCTGGGCTGTGCTCCATCTCCCCGGCCCTGGCTTGTCTGTTCGCTTCTGTCTTGCCTCCCAAGTAGCCTCCTGCACCTCTCACCATCTGCCCAAGGCGGCAGCAGGGAGGAGGCAGGCAGGAAAGCTGCCAAGGCACCACTGCTGTGCGAGCAACGCGGGGAAGGCAGCAGGAAAGCAGGAGGGTTGGCGACTCGCACGCACCCACATGAGGGGATGGTGGTGTCTGAAGCCCGGGCGGAGAGACTTGGTGCTGCCACCTCCAAACGACTGTGTCAGCTCCATGGGCAAGCTCTGCAGTCATCAATTGCCCAGCGATTTGAAATCAGCTGAGCAATGTGGAAAACATGAAGTAAGAAGGTGAATATCTTAAAGTAACTTCTAGAAATTTCTGAGATCTTTCAGTAATTTTTCCAAATTAGTTTCTAAAAGATGTATACGTATTGCAGTACCTGCTATGACATTTAAAAGCTCCTTTTTTTCTGTATGAATTTCATGAGAGATTCAAATATACTGTTCATCACTAGTAGACAGCTATGCAAAAAAGAAAAAACCCAAACAATAGTTCTTTCACTGTCTATACAGTATAGTATAGTATATGTAGTACCTAACAAATGTTGAAGGAAAACGGTATGACCACACACACACACATATATATATACACATACACATTTATTCATACTGATCTTCAGTCTGTGTATGTGGCAAAAAAACAGAGATGGAAGAGAGAATGAAACAACAGAGCTAGTATTGTCAATGAAAATATCTACATAGAACACATGAAAATATTCTGAGAATTGGAGTTTAAACTGATTCTTTAAGGAAGCTGGTTAAAATCATTGTTCTTTCCCACACATACTCTGCCCCCCTTCCTCCCCCTGCCGAGGGGGAAAAAAAAAAAAAAGAAAAGAAAAAAAGACTCTGGAAATGCATGAGGAAAAATCACAGAAACAATATTTGGGTCATCTAGAAAGTGGTACTGTGGACTACGACTTGGCTGATGGCTTTGCACTTTTTTATTTACTGTTTCATTGATACCCACTCTGGCTTATAAAAGAATAAGGAAGGTCAAACAACAAATAACTGAAAGCTTGTAGAATTCTAGTATTTTCACAGATGACTCGTTTCCAAAGCTTCCTACTCACTTTTAAACAGTGCTTAAAGACTGACTAGCATTCCAGTACTAGACAAGATTAGGTACAATACTATTCAAGACTATTTACTGTGAAAGTAAATGGGGAAAGCAGATAGGGAATTACATACAAGTTTTTGTGGGCATACTCTTAGGAGAGAAGAGTGTTCCACATTCCTGCAGTGCCCCTTTCTGAGGAAAAATATCATCGGTGCAAGACACCCTTTCCATATCTTATAGTCAGTGGGACATCATGCCTGAAAGATCATCTAGCTCCCAGAAATGACTCTTTTCAGAGAGCTGCTCTCCCAAGCATGGCAAATGCCAATAATGATTATGAAGGGACTGCAACTTACGTAGTTTCTGTTGTACAGTAAATATATTACTTAATAGGTAAGCAGAATTTTCTGCCTCCTTTTAGGCCTATCTATTTATTTTATTCATTTATTTATTTTAATGGTACTGCATTTTGTATGCCTCGAGTGAGAGGCACTGAAAACAGCAGGACGGAGGTTTTGGCACTAGCTTCGCTCGTATACTGCCAGTTATTTTGCCTCTCATTGATCTGGTAATACATGCCAAGTCAATGGTGCATGGCTACTCTAATAGCTCCTCTCAACACTTGTCCTCCTTATCTCAACCACAATCAGTGAAGCAAAGTACCTTAATCTACCTTTTAAATATAATTAGATGAGTAATTCGTATACGGATCTGCTCATTATTGATTTTCTTTAAATCTCCCTCTCCCCCAAAGTTATGTGTAGTAGAAGTGGTACATCTGCTCACACATACATTTAGATTGTTAATGATTCCTTCGAACATCTGTTATACTGCTACTGAACAGTTGTGGTTTCTTTAAGAAGGCACAAGGGACTGGACCTGTGCCACCTCAATCTTGGCTATTATTTTTTTTGGAAAAACACCTCTGGGAGCCATTTACGTATATGGTGCTGTGACAATATAAACTTATGCCTCACTGTTTCATCACTTCTTTGCCCATTATGTTATTGATCAGTGTGCACTGTAATTCATGGCTGGAGCACTAACTAGTTTACATTTTCATTTCATTGCTCACTGCTCACATGGGCTGAGCATTAAAGTGTCACAAATGCAAAACCCCTTAGTCGAATAGGATACATGGCTGAACAACAAGGGTGAGAACCTCATATCAGAAAATTCATCTGCCTAGAAGATGCTGGTAATGCACAATAATGTCTCAGTAACAACAAAAAATGATCAGACATAAATGCTTTGGAACATTTCCCATGCATCTCCCATTTATAAATATGTGCAGAAAGTGGTCATATTACTTATTCACAAGCAAATACTTTTTTCAAACTTCCTTAAAACAAAAGAGTTGTAATTCAATTCAGTCAGGCTAGCTGCTACTGCACCATAAGAAATTTGAGGTCTGACACCCAAATTGGAAATTATTGTGCAGAGGCAAAACACTCCAGAATTTCTTTTCATAGTTCTCAAATAAATTCACTGTAAGGTATTTTGAAAAATGGTGAATAGCTCCTAACCTGATTGTGGATTTGTTTTCTAGTCAGTTGTACTATGTGAGCAAACAGTGCACAGTGATTCATATGGAAGAATCAATACGGGCAGAATTGCTGCTGATTCCTAGGATGGATTTCTATAGCTAGTAATTGTCCATTAGCATAGTTTTCACTGTGTGTGTGCCACTTCTGCTACTGTTCGACACAGGCCTCAAAGCACAGAGAGTAGAGAAGGAGGATAAAAAGCCTTGGCATATGCTACATGCCTAGCCCAGTCTCATTCCGATCTGGTATAAAATACAGAGGAAATCCAACCTACTTCAAATTCATCTAATAATGTACTTGGAAGCACCTATTTTTAAGCTGGAAAAAAGGAAGGAAACAACTTCAGTAGCCCTGAAAAATGATGATGGGCAGACATCCATTTTTATTTTCTATGACCTTTCTGCAGCATTAGCTATCCCATTATTAAAATAGCTCTTTTTCCACCTGACAGAAATGCCAGGAAGCAAGGGAATGACTTAATATGATTTAGTGCCTTCCTGAGGAATGTATCCAAAAAACATGCCCAGAAACCTCCAGTTCCAAACCTTCCATTTTCTGGAGTTCCATGAGGATCAATTCTCTCTCTGGTTTGACCCCTGTCTGTTACAAGAACTGATGAGGTGAAAGATTAAAATGCTGGTAAAATGTAGATACAACACAACTCTACGTATTTTTCACTATACATGATTGTTATTACCACCAATAGGTAATGCTCAAGTGGGATGAATTTTAATCATTTAAAACTGATCTCTAGCAAGACAAAAGTCATATAAGTTAAAAAAAAATAGTCCTGAACAACATGAATAGTGGTTATTAAAGAGTCTCCATCCCCAATAGGTCATTTCTTGATATAAGTTATCTCCTCCTTTTCTGAAAAGATGTGAGGTTGACTTGAACTCAGATTTCAGCGAAATATTCCTGCAGCAAAATAGCTACTGCAACTGAACTTCAAAATTAGGCTTTACTGTCTGCTATAGCTCCAGATTCAGGAGTCATAAGTAAAAGATTGCCTAAAACATTGGTATGAAACTTTAAGTAGACAGATCTATTCTGGGGGTGATTAGAATGGAACTTTGGGATCTATCAGATTCATATTTTAGTGACTTGCCAAGACTGTTTTTCACAGATAACTCCTCAAACCAGAACAAAAGGAGAATTTTAATGACTTGGAATAACTGGTAATGAAAGGAAACAAAATCACAAAATTGCACTCTGAAACTCACTGAAAGACATTCACAGCCTTTTAGAAAGCCATTCGAATTAAGCAAAATTTAAAAGTAAAGCTTAATTGCATAGTATATGGGTTATTATTTCAGTTCTCTTGCATCTCCTTGGGTAAAATGTGTAGTCATTACTGAAGTTTGACTGTGGTGCCAGATCTGCAAAAAGTTTATAACTACAGAAACTGACTACTGAAATAAGAGTAGAGCTGAAATGAAACCATTAAAGACAGCTATAGCTGAAAGCTCCATTAAACTTTAACAACTATTATCTCATGATCTCATATAGATTGCAACTCATACAGGAGTACACACTGCATTTGTACTACACATAAGTACTTACAATGTAGAGTGAAGTAATGGAACAAATAATAAAAATGATAGAAAAAAAAATCAAGCCAAAAACAAAACAATAAATAATACTAAATGGATCAATACACTAAATAATGTGCACTTAATATAAAGAAATAGAAATTGACAAAACTAGATGTTTTTGGAACTAAGTTTGGAACTAAGAGAGTCAAATGTCTCCATTCACTCAAAATCTTGGAAAATTGCTGCCCTAACTCCCTCTAGATTCTTTGAATATGCTTTGAATATGCTAAATTATTTGCATCTGGAAGTTTTGAAATTTACAGAACATAGATTTTTTGAGAATGTATAGAATATGGAACGGATAATTTCCCAGGATATACTTTTACAGTAACACAGACTACAGTATTTCACCTAATTACTCAAAAAAAAGCTATGTTTGCACTGAGCTGAAATAAAACTTTCATTTGAAGACTGCCATGAAATGCTACACAAAATCCACCACATTCTGAATTGCCTTGTTTTTTCTCAGTGATTTACTACCCTAAAATTTGCACTTCATTACTGATTTAAAAGTAGCTAGGCTCAGTTTCAAAGCAATACCTTTTAGCTTTGTCTGCTAAATTAGAGGTATTTGCACTACATGGGTATTACAGTTCTTAACTCTGACATGAGCGCTAAAGTGTAGATAGGTAGGGATTAGTGTAGATACAATTCTATGCATTTCATTCCAATCTTACATCTGTATTTACTGGGAAATAAGGCTAAATATCTCATAGTTCAGGAATACAGCTATAATCAAGTATATATAGTTATGGCTAAGCTGGCTATTGATATCTCTTTAACCTAAATTTTAAGTTAAATATCATGAGTCAAGAAACACTATAATATCCAACTTTTATTTCATTTATGGAGCTGATTCCTGTTGTGAAAGACTTACTGCATTATAACATTTGTCAGATTTCCTGCATGCAGAGACACAGAATTTTAAAGTAGAAGTGGATGGTAGACTTTGCTTCATGTGAGAAAAGAAATAATGTTGTAGCTATTTTGTCTTGCAAATGAATTGGAGAGAAGCCTGATCAGAAAGAAATAGTGAGTTAACAGCTGCTATGTATTTGTTTCCCATTCTACCAGCAAGTTTTCAGCTTTCAGAAAACTGTTGCAGTCCATGTTTAATAACAATCTAAGTGGCCAAGCCATCTTCTTTTCCAGAAGGAATTATGTGAAATCCTGCCTGAATATAGAGATGTCTTCAAGCAAAGGAAAGAATATAGAAAAAAAAAAAAGTCAGTATATTCCATACAGAATTTTAAATTAGAAACAATCTGGCTGAAGCACTTTGTATATAAAATTTCTTTTTATACCTGCCTGGTAGTTTTCACTGTGTCCTCATGTGAAACATCAATATGTATTAAGCCATTGTCTTCGCATCAAGCCATTCTGCTCATATAAATAACTCATATTTATATGACACCTTTCTGCCATGCAAGCAGCATTTCAAACTCTGGCATATGAACAAGCTATGAAACTGCTGATTTACATTTCATATATTTCTGTAAAAAGAATAAGTGCATAAGAATTTTTAATTAATCATTATACATTCCCATGCATATCTCTTGTGATGGGATTTTTCTTTAATGTCCATAAACAGCCAGTTATTTCTTCACTTCGTTAGGAATGCTGGCCAATATTTTATTAGAAAAGTAACTAAGTTTCTATTTTGAAATGTCTTCTACAGCAGTTGATTATTTTAGTCATAGAAAAACATCTTAGAAAGCCTCATCATACAAGGAGCTCATCTGTAGCTTGTTAACAAAATTAAATGACAGCTAATCTAGTTAGTGGCTTTTTCTCCTGTATATATTGTAATTACAAGATTTGGCATAAAGTTTAATAGCTAAGCATGATTTTCTTTTTCCAACAAGTTGTTGTGTAAAAGAACTGCTACCCTGTTAGCTTAATAAAATTGTATGAAATTGCATAAAATTACATTGCAAAATTAGTAAAATTAATTAAATTGCATACATACAGATGTGTTTTAGGCTGAAATAGAAGGTGTGAAAACTTACCTCCCCTCTCTATCACTTCAGTGATAGACTTTTGACAATCATTCTCATAATAAGCTTTTTGGGGTTTTGTTATGTGATTAATAAAAGCTCTGCAGGACAGAAGTAGAAATTACTTTGAAACTGCTGTAGATTTTTTGGGGGGAAAAAAAAAAAAAAAAAAGCTTTTATAAAGCTTAAAACCAAGAGGTTGTATCCAAAATAATTTTTGTTGTAATTTCAAAAAATAAAAAAAGTATGCTTTTTAACTGTGCTGCAGTAGTTACAACCCAGACACTGCACCACTGAAAACTTAAAAGTGAGTCTGACTTTTAACTAAAATGGAACTGACTTGTTTAATTTTCATCGCTTGAGATGAGAGCAAACCTGCATAGGAGCATTTTCAGAGTTCTATTAGTTTGAATAGATGAAATAGCTATTAGTGACAAAATAAAAAGGAAATGTGCCTGGTTACAGTAAAATATTCATTTAAAGTTTTTGCAAAGACAGTCCAACATGGAGCTGTTCTTGAAATAAACTATTGAGACTTCGTGATAATTCCATTTCTAGCTACCCACCATAAAATAGAGTTAAGCTTTGAGTTTTTAACATCTGCAATAAAAGTCTTTTTAAAAATATTTATTAAGTACTAATGAATTCAATTAAGACTTCAGTGATGTACAAAACCATTAAAATTCCTTTCTTAAAAATATCAAATGAATGGGTGTATCAGATATCAGGAGAATTTACTCCAGTATAAACTAAGATCTCTGGCTATGGCATTCTGTATCATCTCATTCTGCACTGAGTTCAACCAACCAAGCTGCACTGAGTGCTTAAAAACTATAGCTGAAAAAAGCCTCTCTTGGCCCTGATTTTTTGCAATAAACATTTTACAAGTTCATGTTGATTTTTTCAAAATGTTGGATTGCAGTGGAGGGAAAGACCTAAGAAAAAATGGAAACAACTCTTTGCTTAAAACTCTTATTTTCTTAAATATTTAGAATTGCAATATTTCTAGTCAACAGAGTATTTCACTAGAGGGAAAGGTGGAATTAAAGTTTCTAATTTTGGTGAAAGCAGAAAGATGGTATAAATCTGTGAAGAGAGTCCTACAATAAGGGCAGAGGGCTAAACCGGCATCCATTATCCTCTCACATTGTTGCTGATGAGCAATCTACTTTACACTGAATTCAATTAGAGAGATGAAAAAGAAAAAAAAAAAAACAGGAAAGTATAAAAGGCAAAGTCTTACTCATGAATAAAGTGCTGGAGATTACAAACATCAAAACAAGCAGCAGTGATTACAAATAGTGAAAATTCTGCAAAACAAGGCAATATAACCATCTGCTTGATATATTTAGTAGAGCAGATGGAAGTGGGGTCCCTCACCTCTGTGTGTGGGTACCAGCCTGCAGGAGCAGGAAAAGGAAGACCCTGTTTTCTTGTTATCTTCTAATCTTCCAAAGACAATAAACTGACCTCTTTGCAGCCTGGTATTTGTTTGTCCAGAGACAAACACTGCTCACATCATCACCTTGCTGTGCAAGTAGCAGTTCCAAAGAGGGCTAAACCCATTCCTGAAGTCATTTTTTCTTTTCCAGTGTCTGTACAAATTTCATATCTCCATGTTAGCATGCTAATTTCTGTTATTACAAGAATATTTTAGGATAAAAAATGCTGAAATTACTCTGATTTTCTCTAACATGGTTTCCTATCATGGAAAAATACCATCATTAATTGTTTTGCCTTTAAAATTCTGAAAAGAATTACAGTGAGTTTTAAGTTTCTCTCAACTTCTTTTTCAAAGGCAGTAAGATGGTCTACCTGTAATTATTTAGCTAAGTATATTTGTAAAAAGCTTATATAGAGGCTAGGGATTGTTTTGAAGTCCTTCTTGGAAATATATTTTTCTAAGTAAAATAAATATTTATAAGACTTGTGTTATTTATTCATAGTATTATAGAACATATTGAAATCGGTACCACTCTGCACAGACACTTGATATTTCATGTTATATATCCTTTTATACTGTATGTTTTTGGCTCTCTGAACTGGAATCCTTCCTCAAGAATGCCATATTTACCGCATTAATATTAAAATATCTGAACACATTTGTCATGAAGTGCATTTCTTATATTCCTGGCTGATAAACTGCTGCCTATGATATCTTTTTTGTGTCTCATGGAAGTGATGGGTATGAAGCCCTGCCTCTACTAAGCAGCCATAATTTTGTCTGATGTTAATACATTTTGCCTGCACTCACTGTCTCTTAAAATCAGACTACTTAGTAAGTTACTGAGCATTCATATAAGGAGCTTCAAATACTTTTAAAGTACAACTGTACAAAACATTTCTTATTCACAGTAAACACATAGAAGACATAGTGAATAATAATTATTCTTTTTTCTTACCTGTGCAAGCACTGTTAACTATTTCTTTTGATATTTACTGCTCCTTTCTAAGTTTCCTGAGATGCTGGAAGCAAACAAGCTTAACCACTCAATTAGATTTGAGTACTTATTTCACTATAGATGTAATGTCGCCTGTTACAAATCCAGAGGAGTGATTTAAGCTTTGCTCTTCAAGCCAGACATTGCTATTTGTCCCCAGCTGTAGTGAGATTCGTTCTGAGATTTCTCTCAATGCCCAACTTCTACCAGCTTTTGGCAAAACATGAACTGGCTGAGCCGAAACCAGATATCTAGACTGCCTCTATAGTCAAGGGAAAAGAGACTTCACAAGGGATGATTGATTATAGCTATTTTAAAATGAGATTAGTCATTTTATTTAAGTGTTTCTCTTGACGATAAAACCAACATGTCCAACTTAAGACTGGATATTTCATGAGTAGACTGCAAAGTTAGCAGAGATGTTAGCTCTGCTTTCCTGATAGACCACCTAGTTCTAAAAAAAAGCTTTGAACTTTTTCAATTATTGTAATAATCCTGCAAGAATAAGAACTGCTGAAACACATAGAACTGTACAAGCAAGCTAAAAGAAACACTTTACCAAGGCATCAACTTGGCGAATATTTAATACTCAATAAGCTTCACAGAGCTGATTAAGCTTGCTATCAGCAGATTTTTCTGTACTACATTTCATTTAAATATTTTGGATATATGAGAAATGTGCAAAATTTCCGAGGCAATAATTCAACTTCCATTATATTTATATCTGAAACAGATAACAAGTCTTCTGCTGGTTAAGAAAATGGACCACCTAGTTTACAGCAAAAAAATAGGATCCAAACAAATGCTTGCCAACCCTGTATACCTCAAAATAATGAAATAAAATTTTCACCTGACTGAACCGAGACTACTTAAAACTGTAATTGAGAAAAATTAAAAATAACTGATAAAGCAACTACTTTCTTTCTATTACGCACTCATTCTCCATTACATTATACTCAATTGCTTTACGTTGACAGAGAAGAAATGGTACCACAGACTGCATAAGAAAAAAAAGCCATTAAATAAGTATAATTTATTTGGACTCTCAAGATATTTTTGATAAAATGCCTCACAGGAGATTATTAAGGATATAGGAGCCACAGAATAAATGATAAAAGTTCTGATTTATATTAGAAAATGTCTAAGAGATAGGAAAACAAAGGATAGATACAAGTGTTCATTTTCAGCACAGAAGAAGGTTAATAATGAGATGCCCCTAGATTCCTACTATCAGTGGTGGTACTTGATACATTTATTACACATTTAATGTCTTGAAGAAAGGGGTAAATAGAAAAAATGAGCATAAAGTCTTTTACTAAAAATTACACAGGTCAAGAATAAAAAAACAAAAACAAAAACAAAGAATTCCATGCATAAAGAAGCCAGAGCATTAGCTAGTGCAAAACCAAACCAAATTTCTGAGGAAGGAAGGAAGGAAGGTGAGTATTGTATAAGTGCACGTCGTATAAATTCATGCATATCGATACTCCTCAAATCAGCAAAAATCACAAAGAAAAAGAGCTTCTGTAATGATGGACAATTTGATTTAATGTACGTAGGAAAAAAAAGAGCTGCAAAGCAAACAAGGTAGTAGATTGAACTGAAAATGAAAAGAGAATTGAAACAATATGTTATAATTCTGTGAATTGTTGAGATGCAGCTAAAAAAGTAACAAAGACATTAAAAAAGAAGGAATAAGATAAACTGTAGGAAGGTTTAAAAGATTAGAACTATACTTTTAGGATGTAAATGAGAAAGAAATGATGTTGTAAAATTATTTTAAACAACAAATGGAAAAGTTGAGCAATTCATATTAATGTGTGTTACTAAGACAATGACTAGGACAATTCATCTCATGACATTAAAAGCCAACAAATGTGAAAGTCATACCAAGAAGTATTTTGCTTCTTTTTTCAGCATTTAGATAACCCGTGGAACTCAATGTCAATTTGCAGATAGTATTCAGATAATAAACATAATTAGGTGAAGTCCTTCAATTACAACTGGGAGAATATTCACTAAAAACTTAGAAAATCTTTCTAACATTTCTAACACTGTGAAAACCTTTCTAATGCACCCCTAGACTATGTTGCCAAGGAAGACAGCGGAATCTCTGTCACCGGGGACCTCACAGGTAGGTTGCACAGACATCTGCCTGCAGTGACACACTGTTCTTTCGGGCAGGTGTGAGAACATTAAATGACATTCTGAGGTTTCCTCCAGCTGGATCACCCTCGCAGCCCACATTTCGGTCTGCCATCCTGGCGACATAAACAAAGAGCTGAATGAAACTCTGAGGATCGGCAGTTATGGATTCTTTTAGCCTTGTAGCCTAAGCATACCAACAGCACTCTTAAAACAATAATAGAAGCTGCTGAGAAAAAGGGAGCGAAAGGATTGAAATCATGGGATTTGAGGGTTTGTTTGTTTCTTCTTTTGTTTTTGTTGTTGTTTTCAAACTATACTTAACAGTGAAATGTAGCAAACAAGAATCTGATTCAGGAGAGAATTTGACGATCAACTGTCACAAGGGAATTTTGTGAGCTTCATTTTATTATAGCCACTAAAGAGTCAGAACTTGTCTTTATGAAGAGGAAAAACTCCAGTGAAATTCAATGAGAATTTGTTCTGCATAGAGAATGCAAGATATGCCCCTGCAATGCAGAGGTAATTTTGGTTTATGTCATTGGGCAAAGTTTGTCTTTTAACACTGCAAAACTTTGAATACCCTGCAGTACAGTCACTGCTGTTCTGCTTGAAACACATCTCTATGTAAATTTCACATTTGCTCTCTACAGGTACTCAGGAAAGTCTATACTTTAATTAAGGTCAAAATGTTACCATTTCCAGCAGTGAACACACTGTGGTAGATATTTTTGGATCCAGAATTTCAAGTAAAATTCAAAAGGCTGCTATGATTCACCTTGCATCTCTATTTGCATAGGTGCCCGATGGCCAGTTGGGTACTGATGATTCACAGCTTTTGTTGTCTGGATTGTTTTTCAGTTATTCATGCAGATTCCGTTATTTGAATTATTGATGTTCAATGCTATGTGTATTAACACTGGAGGTCCAGCAGAAGGTGAGTACTTTGAATAGCTGGATCCCAGAGAGGCTGCTTGGAACGGTTAAGAGTGGGAGACCAAATCAAATCATGAAATAAAAAGAATTTTTCTTGGCCCTTCTTCTGTCCAAATGTGTTGAATATGGATTTACTAGAAAGATGAATAGATAGCTATGAACTAGCATATCCTTTCCTAAGAACTCTTCAGAAAATCTGAAGAAAATGCTGGAAAAAGGATAAAAAACAGTATAACCTTTTCATGCATTACTGTGGAAAAGTTCATTACAGAAATACTTGTTTAGGAAAAGCATGAAATCTCAGTTGGTTATATTCTATTTACTTTACAGTAAACTTGTATTTTCTCAATCATTGCTTGTTTGTTTTTTCGAAGGGGAAATAGATTCTGCCTTTCTAATTTTCGTAGCACAGTTAGGAGTAAAGGCTTATATTAGGCTAATTTAGAGCACCTAAAGCAAGGCACATGAATCGATACCTCGTCAATTGAATAAGTAGCTTAATTTTCAGAAGAAAAAAAAGTTTCCATTGATTTCCCTGATCGTGGTACTTTTCTATTGCCATTCTATGCACCGATTCTGACACCATTTAAAATTCTCCTGGTATTTGGGTATTCCTTATTTCTATTACTCTTACATAGTACTATTTCCCAACTACCTGTTTTATACTTTTCCTGGTCATTTCTTACCAACATTCTGGTATTATGGATGCTAGTTTTAAATCAGTTTTGGCATAAATTACTTCTTTACATGTTAAACAAGGAAACAAGCAGAATAACAACACAGAAGCATGGAGCCATACCAGGCCTTAGCCAAGAAATGGAAGTGGAGGAACCCTACTCCTAGTTTAGTACTCCCTTCACACCACTTTTTTTCACTCCTTGCTTCCAATAATCCTGTATCAGAATGGGTGTATCTTGTGTAGATTGAAAGTCTAAGTCTAAAAACTGCTAGAACTAATCGGAATATTTTCCAGATTTTCAAATTTTCATTCCAGACAATTTTGCTTGTAAAAATCTAAATGCCAATTCTGTGAACAGGCCTACTCAGACAACCACTATGGTCTGATCCACTCTCAGGGATTTGTTCTGAGGATTGGATCCTGTTCTGCAATACGGACTTCCAATGCGAGTTGTTAGGTGGTAACTGGCAGGATGTGGCCCTCCACGTACTGTGAAGGTATTTGGCTTCCGTCACATTAACCAAGAATAAAATAGGAAATGTAATAGTTCAGGAGGTAGCATGTTATCTGAGTTAAGTATCAAAATCATCTTTAAGTTTTTTCAGCTACATTAATGCATAGCTGTGAGCAGAATTTGACATTAATGTTCATTTTCTTGCTTCCTGACTGACACACAATAGCAGAAAAAAGGAAATACTTATCATATATACAGACAGTTCTGTATTATCATTTGACACTGCTTAAAAATAATGGATCAAATTCCCCTGTAGTGCACTACCACTGAAGTCAGTGGAGTAAAACCAAGGATGAATTTGGCCCGGTATTATTTTCAAACTGAGATTAGAGAGCAAGTGAACCAGCAAAAGACAATTAAGTCAGTGATGCACTTACTATCTGGAGTACTCAAGCAATGTGAAAGCCAGCATAATGCAGTTCTTATTCACCAGGCATGCAAATAAATCAACTTTAATGTCAATAAAGTCAGTAATGACAGATTTTATCACTAAGTTATAACTAAGCAATAATGATTGGGAAGAAAGTAAGTAGCTCACAGCAACTGAAGTGATTTTTTATTTTGTCCTAGGTGAAGCCAAGAGTAACTGAAAAGACTGACCCTTACCCCCTCTATTATTAACCGCAAATCATTCTTGTCATGTTAGAAAGCAGCTCATTTTTTTCCAAGTATTATTCACTGCTCTGCTGTGCCGCACACTATGACCTCCTTCAGAGGTCCTGCAGTTCATTTCCAATTAGCCCCCGAGTGTTAGTGAGGTGCAATTTTATTTTAAAGAAATCAGGATCAGAACTATATTTCCATTTCTCCTGTAAATGTAGCTACTGATTTAATTCATCTACCATCTGTGATCACAGAAATCAGAGCGCAAATAAAAAGCTAACTTGAGGATGATTTAACACTTCACAGGAAGCAGCCCTGCACTAAATACTGCTAGACAGCTGCTGCCTTCTCCTTGCAGTTGCCGCATTTCAGTGGGGAGTAAAATAAATGTTAGAAGGGATAAGTGCTTTGTTTAAGATGTTTCTAAACTGATAATAAAAATACCAGCTATTATTTCTCTTGATGTGTAGATGTAGGGGGAATATAGAATATAAATATTTTAAAAATAGTATTATATTAAGTAGTTAGATGCTCTGCTATTATTTTAAACTCTCACAGCAACTTTAAAGAAAACTTTTGCAGCTGTTTATGGTTTGTAGAAGTTTGTGCAGTTATTTTTTTCTCCACATCTTGAATGAAAATCTGACACATTTTTTATTATGTATGTGGTTGTTTTCCCTATGGGATGTGTTTAACAATGTTCGATTGCCATGTTTCAGTAGTTTTGGCTGACATTCAACAAATGTCTGAGCAGCTAATAACGCACTTAGTTCTGTTAGTCCACCCATCTGTCCATCACATCTGCCCATCCTTATGAAGGCTGTTATTAAACAACATACCATTTCTCTAACATCCCCTTTATATTCATTGTCATCCTGAATGCCTTGAAGGTAAATAATGTGTGTTCACAATTATTTTTATTCTTTTCATAAGCAAAGGATAAACAAACATGTCTTTGCAAATAAGCAAAGAAAAAAAACCACTGCCTTTACCCTTTTGTTAATGGCATTTTAATCCATCAAATTTACACAGTTGTTAGTCAACAATCAATAGAAATGGTTTCAAAACACAGAAGAAACTTTCCTATTGTCCATAAAAAATACACAATTAGTCACCAAAGACATAACCTCAAGAGACATCGTTGCAAGAAAAACAGCCTTAAATAAGGTCAGTATTTGCTCTCCATTTGGGACTTCACATTTGGACTGCCTATTAAAGATTCGTAATAGAGTAACTGTCTCTACAAGCTGTTTTAGTATCTGAGTAGCTTGTTCCACATAGAGAAACCCAGGGATAAGGTTGACTAAAGCAAAGATGCTTTTGCACTAGTGTGTGTCCTGATTCATGCTATGTTTGAAATTGATTGCAGTAACAAAAAGAGCACTAAATATCTCAAGGAGAATAATTTCTGCACTAGCACAAGAAGGAGGAAAGACAGACAGCAGAAGGAAGAATCATGATGTCAAATTGATATCATTTAAGAAGACGGTTGTATTTCTCTAAAATTAACAACTATAAATGTAAGTCTTGTCACACTTTTATACTCCTTATCTGTAACCTATTATGAATGAGCACTGATAGTACACTGAAAATCTTTATATGTACATATGGAACATGTATTCTATGATGACAGAATCCATATTCCTCAAAATGCTAGTGGGAGACAGTAAACAGATGCCATTGTGATTTTCCATTGACCTTGTTTGCTATAAAATCTTCTTAATGTCATTAAAGCGAAATTGAGGAGTTCTTTCAAAGTATTCTAGCAAACATCAAGTTCTCAGGATTCTAAGCCTGACAATCAACATCAGTTTAAAGTGTGTACATGTGTCATGTGTCAGAATGGTAACCATCCAATTCGGGAATAAAATGCACATTCACATTAGTGAGAGAACTTACACGAGATAGGAGGATAGTATTTGCCAGTGCCTCCGTTTAGTTATAGCTAAGCAAAGGTCAGCAAAATGCACTGTGCTGCTGATTGCATGGCAAGTGTATGCAGATGTTTTTGCATTTGCTCAAAAGCAGAAATATGCATTCATCCACATAGAAAGGCCTACAGCAGTTTGACATGTTTTCACTAAAACTCACATAAAAGAAAAAAAGCAAAAGATATATAGAAAACAGGGAAATGGCTCATAAAGACAATCTCAGGTGTAGGTTGGCTGCCTCTGCATGTATTGACAATAGCCACATCCAAAATTTCTGCGGTTACCATTACTCCAGCCTAAAATTTTTCATGTAGGCAATTCCACTGATAACTGACACCAATGAGACATGGCTGTCAAACAAGTTGCACAGTTAAAAGCCTCCCATTTCACCACTACTGTGCTGTCCTTTCCCCTTTCCCCTCCACCTGATACATCTATACTTAACTCTGAAGACAAAGGCAGTAATTACACTGTATGCCATAATAAGATGTAATATTAAGTACCTTCCACCAAGCTGACAACGCTTACCTTTACAATTATCTTTTTAATTCACCACTTGAAGAGAAAATGTGCACGATAAAAAGAATTAATCACTCTATTATCTAATATTATGCAGGAAATAGGAAAAGATAAGCAGAGCATTCAGCTTTGATATTGTTTGTTATTTGCTCCTGGTAAAGCCATTATCCACAAAGTACTTGGCACTAAACAAACAGAAAAAGCTGGGTATTTGGTCATTTCTTGGTCATGTCCAAGACACTTCCTTGAAGTTTTTACTCTGAAAAAATATGTAATATATTTGTGATAAGCACATCAGGAAAATATTAATTTAGTGTGCTAGCCACACTCAGTACTGCTAGGCAGGAGACAAACAGGAAATAGAATGCTGCAATGCAGAGGAAGCCTGAACATTTACGTATATTTTCCTGCCAGGATCTACAAATCAATAAATTGAAAAGAGAAATTACTTGACACCAACTCATACATATATATTAAGCCTTACATTTCATTTTCTATTTCCCACATTTCAGAGTTTAAGTTTTTATGTAATTGAGAACACAGCCAAAGATGTCTCTCTATCTAGAAAATATCAAGCACATCTATGACACATCATATTGTATGGAATATTACTATTGTATACTTGCAAATACATAACATTTGCATCTCACAGACACATAAAATAAAAGATCCTTTAATGAGATATCTGTGCTCTGGCAGCACTGTACTACAAAGCATTGCTTGTTAAAAAGAAAAAAATTAGTGGTAAAATCCTCATATAAGTGAAGCAACAGTTTACAGATAGAGTAATAGGTGATCCCAAAGTGAATAGTAATTCACACCAGAAAAATATTCAATATGGAAGGCAATAATAGCTAATAAAAGTATTCAGTATTGAAATAACAGTCAGTTAGATTCCAGTTTGGTCAGCAGAAAAGACCCAGTAAAAGGTGAATGAGATTTTAAGAACAATTCTCATTAATGGCTTTAGGTTCTTGATTGTTTGCTGGCTTTTAATTATTCCACCGGAGACTTTCTGGTCCTTGAGACACGGTCCTTTTGTTCCCCAAACACAAATTAAAGAACTGTATGGTAAAGGTACTCTTTATGTCACATTAAATTATTATGTCAAGAAAGTCTATAATTTGCCATGGCAAGAAACCACAGTGAAAAGAAAGGAGCCAAATTCACTTAAAGCATTTGCCATAAAATTTCTACTGTGCCAGTTATTTCAAGGAAGTTATTTCCAATTTACATGTGCGAAATTAAACTTACAACTTTGTGCAAAAAATCATAATATTAGGAGAAATTGGCCGTGGATTGACACCTTTAAGGAGACCAGCATGATCAGAAGAAAGGAAGACAAGTAAAATTGCATGTTCTAAAGGAATGCACATTTAGTTATAATCTCAGCTGTCTCAATGCCTTAAAGAAAGAGTAATTATAATGACTGTTCTTATAGTTCAAATTCATCACAAATGGTACAAACTAGTAAGAAAATTAGTACTAACACAAATTCTACTGACTTTCAATGGGTGTGTTTTGTTTTTCAGCAGTATTGAAAATGCAAGAACACTGCAAGATTTTTTAATGCTTAAGATTTTTCTTCTATTTTTTTCTTTTTTCCTTTGTACTCCATGAAACAGTTGTAAATGAGGAGGCCAGTGAGTGAAAAAAAAAAAAAAAAGGCATGACAGAGGCTGGCCACTCTGTTCAAAAGCCAGCCAAAAGTGCAGAGGATTCCTGGGTTTTTTTATTATTATTATATTACTAATCTATTGATTAGATCCATCTTTAAAGTAAAATACAGGACTAATCATTAAATCCAAAGCCTGGATTGTGGAATTCATAGAATGGGTTAGAATAGAAAAAGTAGGGGAGTTGCAGTGTCTGATGAGAAGAGGGGCAAAAGAACACAGAAGATTAAGAGAATACAGCTTATAGTTGAGCAGAGCTTATGACATTCATTTTTTCAACACGGCTACGTTTGCAAAACCGGCTCTTTCAGTCTCTAAAATTTGACCAAAAATGTAAAGAAAGGTATTTACATCTCTAAGATCAAAGAACACTGCTCACCTATATAATAATAGGTATAATCGGAATGGGGAACCTAAGTTCCCTCTGGAGCCAGTGCAGAAAGGCAGACACCCCCAAAGACATCCCAGCACTTCTAAGGTAGAAGCCACAAAAGCATCTAATGGCACTTTGGGTAACCACTTGATTCCCTTCTTTCCTTCCGCCATGTTTACTGTTGTTGTTATCTCCTTCTTGCTGAAATGTCATTTGCTTTTAGCAGTTCTGTTGATGGAATACAGAAAAGCTTTGATTGCCTTTTTATGCCTCAAGTTATTGCCAGTACCTGTACAAAGCTGAGGTATGACAATCCCGAATTTCTTGTCGGCATGTTCTTATCCTAGCATGAGGCACCCCCCAAGATGCATCATTGCAGAAACTCAGGCTTGGCAACTTGAGAAGCCATCACGGAAGCCAGATTTTATTTTTGCACTGTTCCAAGGGCAGTTTGTCCTTTCTCCCTCCTCTACTGAACAAACCTGTTAAAAGAACAAGAGGAGCTGCTTTAGAGATAACAAGAGCTAAAGAACTAGCAGCATGTGTTATGCATGATAGCAGCAGCAGTCCTGGTGGGAGTCCAAACTTTGAATCTGCCTAATATATGTTGGGCATCGAATGTCAGATTGAGGAAGCTGGTACTGAAAAAGGAAAACGAGTATGCTCTTCACCCCTTTTAAAAAATAATGTAATGCATAGACTGAGATAAAGAAGACAGAGAGCTGGTGAACTCACACTGTGATTGTGGCACCCATTTGTTGCTCAACTCACCTTGTCAGGCAACATAAAGTCTGATAAATGAATTGTTCACACTAAGATCTATTAGAAATGGTAGTCGTAACTTTCTATCTCCACAAATAAAAAGTAAGCAATGGCAAAGCTAAAATTTTAGGTGAAACATGCACCCACACGTGTAAGAGTTTTCTAGAAGTCAGGACAGTGCTACAACTTTTCAGTTTGAACACACTCCAGCAAAGCCACTAACTATTTATTTACAAGAAGGATAAAATAGACCTTTGTACAAAGTCCGAATACTTCTTACACACCTAAAGATTTTTCTAGAACAAGGAAATCAGAATGCCCCCTCTTCCTTAAATAATTTATAGTACGGGTACTTTTTAATTTACCTGCTTTTCATCTTCTAAATGACAAACTATATAATATTTTGATTTTAATTAAAAGGATACCTACATTTTCTTTGACCATAATAGGCTACGTGTGTGGGAGATAAAATTGTCATATTTCAGGGGAGACCTAAGGCCGAAAGGGGCCAGAGAGATTAGAATACAGCAGCTGACAGCACAAATCATGAGCCTTACATGTTCCAGCCCTCAGAGATTAAAAATTACAACTTAGGCATTCTGAAATAATAAGATTTGTCAAAATAATATGGAATTTTTAAAAGTAACAAAAGCTATTATTAATGTGACTGCAGCTGGGGTACATTTACACTGGTCCTCCAAAGCAAAATATTGTCAAATAACCTCCTGAAAGTAAAGAATATGGAAACAATGTCCACTAATTAGTTGCTAAAAAATGAAAAGTTATAAAAAACTGAAAATGTGTCATACAAATACTGTGATATAAGAATCTGTCAAAAATAAAACCGTCAAAAAATTATCCTTTTTTTTTTTTTTCCATTTCTCCTATGTGAGTTGAAGCTCTTGCAATGACCCAGCAAGATTCTTTGGGCCTTCATCTTCAGAAGGAAACTCTGCACTTTGCACAAACAGGTCTCAAAACCATGACCTCACTAGCATTTGAACACTAGCACTTCTGACTAAAATCAAAAGTGAAATATTCTTCTTTACAGAAACCAATATACATAAGAAATAAAGTAAATACAAATATGAGGGCATAAATTTAAAAAAAATAGAATAAAAATAAGATAGCATATGCATAAAAAAAAATTTAAACATATACGAAAAACGTAAAAATATATATGAAAAATAACTCTCCTCAAAGAATATGCCAGACCTTTGTCCAAAGGCTGGAAAAGAACATTGTCATTCTTTCAGTGGAAGAGTAGTTGCTTAATTTAAAATGCCAGACTCCTTTTAGTTCCCAAGCCTGGGGTTTCAGAGCTGTGGAGAGCTTTCCTGAGCCTTTGGTGGCACACATCACACACGCACCGTTTTCCTGAGGGCAGCCTGGGAGAGGATATGATCAGCTGGCATCAAAGTGAAGAGCACAAGCAAACATTCTTATGTTTCAGTTGCTTTCCTTTCCCTTTTTATACTTCTTTACCCAGAGCTTTTTCAATCACCCAGGTTCAGTCAGGCCATTTGCTTTTAATTTCTTTGAAGGAGAAAAAGATTTTGGGGCTGGAAGCACTGGGTTTTTTTTTGTTGTGTTCTGTTTTTTTCTGGTAAGGCAAATAAGGTTAGAAGCCAACTTAAATGTCCAACAGAGATATTTCTCTAAAAGGTGAAAACTTTGTGTGACACAGACCCACCAAAACTTGAAGTTCTCTGACACGAAGCACAGGCCTAGTAAGGAGCGCAGGTCAGGGCATTTCATGCTTCACCACCTACAGAAATCTCTGCATAAAGTAAACTGGTTCTGAGCCAGTGTTTCATTTCAATGGCCAGCCTGAGGGTAAAGCAACCATCTCATTGGTGAGGATGCACACGTGACAAGCAAATGTTACTTCCTCCTTCTCTGGCAATCAATGAGTTTGGAATGGCGACTTGTTTCCAGTTCAGACCTAATTAGAACCTCTACAGTGCAAAGTATCAGCAAGGTCTTACGATCACTGTCTCTTGTTCGCAGCCGTCTTTACAATTCCCCAATTCCTGGTGAGGAGAAAAATTTAGAAATTTTACAGAAGTCTGTAAAATGTATTAAACTGTGACAGTCATGGTCATGTGAGCCTCTGCTTTTTTGTCATCACATAACTACAAGCATGAAAAGGTGAACAGCTACACAGAGTTACCTTGAATAATTGATTACATTCTTAAATGATATTTTAGCATTGGTTACATAAATCTGAATTTCTGTGGATTGGTTTCACTTTCATTCTATGGCACAAAATAAACTCCTATCTCTAGAAAACTTTCTGAACTTATTGACAACTAGCTTCGTCAGGACAAAACAATCACAATTTTTTTGGAGGAGACAACAGTCAGTCCCCTCTCCCCACGCTATGTAGAGCAGCTAATAGTATTACAGTTAGGTTTCTCAGCAAAAATGATTGAGACTTGATGTGAATTGCAGATCCTGTTGCAGATCCCTAGCCAGAAATGTCATAGATGTTAACTAATAACCAAATGGTGCACTTATCTCTTGTACTAAAAATGCTCAACTTTGTGAAAAATGTACCCGAGTATGGACAATAAAAAACAATAAAAAATGTAAGTGAAATTTTTCTATGCTGGCTGAATGTAACTCTCTTTCCTGAAAAACTCCATGGTGGAACCCATTGCCAATAAAAGAGTAATTGACACTGGTAAATTTATTCAAAATTTGGCTTTGAAGAATACAGATTTTATCATGCACATATATTTTTCTAAAAGTACCAAACAGTTTATTTCTTTATTGCTTGCAGAGGGCATCTTGGGCCTTCTAACTCACTTGCTAATTCACATACATATTATGACTCCTACTCAGCCACTGGAATCTCTTAAGTTAATATATTTTCTTATCTTTTCATCTCTCCCTTGAAAATGGGTCTTTCTGTTTAGTTTGCAGTAGTTGCAAATATATTTATTTTTTTCAACTCTTTCAACATGCTTTTTCTGGCTTGAGGCTAACAGTCAGGAAGCCTCATTCGAGGGGCTTTGTATTTCAGGTACCTAGTAACAATCTTGGAGGTCTCTTCTTCCACAGCTGTAGAGGTGAAATTTTGCCAAAACCTCAGACATGTATCCCACATACCTTATGATACTTTGAGTGAGCAAGACTTTAGAGAATAGGGATTTCCTATGTTAATGAGGATCCTATTATCTTTGTGTAGAACTACACAACACATAAAGGGGTTTGAAATAGTTATTGTATTCAGTGGGAAAAACAAACAAGTCTAAAACAGGCCAGTTGGCATTTCAAACTCGCTTGTTATTTTATTTTTGTAATGCTTGTTGATTATGATAATTGATCACTCCAATAATTTCAAAGACATAATTAATTGGGAAAAGTAATTTGGTTGCCTTTTATGTGAAATATTCTTAATTAACAAAGAACATTTAAATAAATTATCATTCTACTGAAGGTCACACAAATATTAGCTGCAGTTGGGCTCACTGTTGCATAGATACTTATTTTTACCTAGAGACAGAGGAATAAAATAAACCAATTTAATAAAGTGAAAATATGTCTTTTTTTCATTGAAATTTCACTACAGCATCTTGGTTTTGGCATCTTAGCTAAGATCAAACATAATGTCAGTTTATCAAACATAATGTCAGTTTACTATTAAGTATGACAATTTAATTTCATCAGAGATTGCTACTTTCTGCTTTGTCAAGGCTGAAGCAGCAACTTGGCTTGGTACTTTCTCCTATACCTATTATGTTATGTACAGCAATTACTTCTATTTTTTTGCTGTAATATCGAGTAAATTTGATGAGAAGACAGCATGCTCAAGTTTAACTGAACTCTTTGACAGATACTGCAAAAAAGGGCATATTCACAGCTTAATTTCCATAGTAGATCTGGCTCTCGGACTAGTTGCCAGGAATATAGACACTGTGCACTTTCTTTTTTTTTTTTTTTTGTATGCTTGGCCTCCAGAATGAAATCCAAGACCCCACACTAGGTGCCTGAACTTTATACATGCACATGAAGAAAATTAAAGGTTGAATAACATCTGAAACCATATCGCTGATTGCTTATCCCTCAAAATCAACCAAGTCAGGTGCAAGCTGCCTAGAGCTAGCTAGAAATTTTTGGAAGAGAAGATTTTTCTCCAGAGATCATTTCAGCATAAAATAGAGAGATCTTGGAAGCACAGAGGGGAACTTCACAAAGTTTCCTCCAGGTACCTTAACTACTGCAGGAGATGACAGTGCTATTTTGCTCTCTTTTCCATTCTCCCTCCAATCCCCTCTCTACACTCTAGACAAGGACACAGCCTTTCTAACACTAGGAAAGATGTTGGGAAAATTATCTTCCTTTCCATTGTGTCTTAAAAGAAAGTGGTAGTTGTTACATACAGCCCAACTGACATGTCCAACATGTTCTAAGAATGACTTTCCTCAGGAAATTTAGGAGATGATGCGTTAGTTTCAGGATCATACAAATGTCAAAAATGGCATGAAGTACAAGCAAAAGATCAAAGAGGTTTTTCACTAACATCTCTTCTATAGTGAATAAATTTTAGTCTTTCAAGACAAAATTAGATTCAATTTCAGTTGAAGTTGTGACCTTCTATAGCTGTGGAAAAAAGTGTGAAGTTGATGACGAGATTAATGATATTTACATGCTGAATGACAGAACTAAAGCCTTAGCTGAAGTACTGATTAAAGATAATTAGTCAGTGTAATGCCATTTTGAACCTATGGAAAATTTCATAAAATCAACAAATAGTCAGAGTTTGGATATGTTCTGAATCTGTAAGTAGTAAGGACTTATTGCAAAGGTGTCATCATTTTTACCTTTTTTTTTCCTTAATTAAGTCTTTTTTTTTTCAGTTTCAGCAGTTCTCGAGTCCCACAGTGACTTTTGTGAGAGAAAAACATTTGTAGAGAAGATAAACATTTATACAAATCATCCTTGTATCTTCTTGAAAACACAAATCACACTGTTCCATGAGCTCTATAACTAATGAGGCAACATTTCTCATGGACTAGTGTCTTGACATTAGTTGTTCTAAGGAGATAGGTCTGATTGATTGGAGTTTTTTCATGATATCTGAGCTACATATTCTAGGGCATCTAAT